>NW_026706218.1:0-246765 GCF_029867415.1 Vicia villosa | reverse complement strand
GTTTTCGGGGAAGGTAAAGAAATTCCAGATATCGTATATGATAGTCCACGTATTTGGAGAAGAGAAAAAAATTTCTGAAATTGCATATGATAGTCCACGTATTTGAAGAAGGGAAAGAAATTCCCAAAATCGCATATGATATTCCACGTATTTGGAGAAGAGAAAGAAATTTCTGAAATTGCATATGATAGTCCACGTATTTGAAGAAGGGAAAGAAATTCCCGAAATCGCATATGATAGTCCACGTTTTTAGAGAAGAGAAAGAAATTTCAGAAATTGCATATGATAGTCCACGTTTTTGGAGAAGGGATAGAAATTCCAGAAATCGCATATGATAGTCCATGTTTTTGGCGAAGAGAAAAAAATTTCAAAAATTGCATATGATAGTCCACGTATTTGAAGAAGGGAAAGAAATTCCAGAAATCGCATTTGATAGTCCACGTTTTTGGAGAAGAGAAAGAAATTTCAGAAATTGCATATGATAGTCCACGTTTTTTTAAGAAGGGAAAGAAATTCCAGAAATCACATATGATAGTCCGCGTTCTTAGAGAATGGAACGAAATTCCTGAAATTGCATATGATAGTCCACATTTTTGGAGAAGAAAAAGAAATTCTAGAAATTGCATATGATAGTCCACATTTTTGGAGAAGAGAAAGAAATATAAGAAATTGCATATGATATTCCACGTTTTTGGAGAAGGGAAAGAAATTTCAAAAATTGCATTTGATAGTCCACGTTTTTGAAGAAGAGAAAGAATTTCCATAAATTGCATATGATAGTCCAGGTTTTTGGAACAGGGAAAGAAATTCCAGAAATTGCATATGATAGTCCACGTTTTTGGAGAAGAGACAGAAATTTCAGAAATTGCATATGATTGTCCACGTTTTTGGAGAAGGCAAAGAAATTCCAGAAATTGCATATGATAGTCCACGTTTTTGGAGAAGAGAAAGAAATTTCATAAATGCCATATGATAGTCCATACTTTTGGAGAAGGGGACGAAATTCGAAAAATCGTATATGATAGTCCATGTTTTTGGAGAAGAGAAAGAAATTTCATAAATTGCATATGATTGTCCACATTTTTTGAAGAAGGGAAAGAAATTCCATAAATCGCATATGATAGTCCACTTTTTGGAGAAGAGAGAAATTTCAGAAATTGCATATGATAATCCACGTTTTTGGAGAAGAGAAAGAAATTTCACAAATTGCATATGATAGTCCACGTTTTTGGAGAAGGGAAAGAAATTCCAGAAATCGCATATGATAGTCCACGTTTTTTGGCGAAGAGAAAAAATTTTCAGAAATTGCATATGATAGTCCACGTATTTGAAGAAGGGAAAGAAATTCCAGAAATCGCATTGATAGTCCATGTTTTTGGAGAAGAGAAAGAAATTTCAGAAATTGCATATGATAGTCCACGTTTTTTTAAGAAGGGAAAGAAATTCCAGAAATCACATATGATAGTCCGCGTTTTTAGAGAAGGGAACGAAATTCCTGAAATTGCATATGATAGTCCACATTTTTGGAGAAGGAAAAGAAATTCTAGAAATTGCATATGATAGTCCACATTTTTGGAGAAGAGAAAGAAATATAAGAAATTGCATATGATATTCCATGTTTTTGGAGAAGGGATAGAAATTTCAAAAATTGCATTTGATAGTCCATGTTTTTGAAGAAGAGAAAGAATTTCCATAAATTGCATATGATAGTCCAGGTTTTTGGAAAAGGGAAAGAAATTCAAGAAATTGCATATGATAGTCCACGTTTTTGGAGAAGAGAAAGAAATTTCAGAAATTGCATATGATAGTCCACGTTTTTGGAGAAGGCAAAGAAATTCCAGAAATTGCATATGATAGTCCACGTTTTTGGAGAAGAGAAAGAAATTTCATAAATGCCATATGATAGTCCATACTTTTGGAGAAGGTGACGAAATTCGAAAAATCGTATATGATAGTCCATGTTTTTGGAGAAGAGAAAGAAATTTCATAAATTGCATATGATTGTCCACATTTTTTGAAGAAGAGAAAGAAATTCCAAAAATTGTATATGATAGTCCACGTTGTTGGAGAAGGGAAAGAAATTCCAGAAACCGCATATGATAGTCCACGTTTGTTGGAGAAGAGAAAGAAATTTAAGAAATTGCATCTGATAGTCCACGTATTTGAAGAAGAGAAAGAAATTCCATAAATTGCATACGATAGTCCATGTTTTCGGAGAAGTTAAAGAAATTCCAGATATCGCATATGATAGTCCACGTATTTGGAGAAGTGAAAGAAATATTAAAAATTGCATCTGATATTCCATGTTTTTAGAGAAGAGAAAAAAATTCCAGAAATTGCATATGATAGTCCACGTTTTCGGAGAAAGAGAAAGAAATTTCAGAAATTGCATATGATAGTCCACGTTTTTGGAGAAGGGAAAGAAATTCCAGAAATTGCATATGAGAGTCCACGTTTTTGGACAAGAGAAAGAAATTTCAGAAATTGCATATGATAGTCCACGTATTTGAAGAAGGGAAACAAATTCCATAAATCGCATATGATAGTCCACGTTTTTGGAGAAGAGAAATAAATTTCAAAAATTGCATATGATAGTCCACATTTTTGAAGGAGGGAAAGAAATTCCAGAAATCTCATATGATAGTCCACGTTTTTGGAGAAGAGAAAGAAATTTCAGAAATTGCATATGATAGTCCTCGTATTTGAAGAAGGGAAAGAAATTCCAGAAATCGCATATGATAGTCCACTTTTTGGAGAAGAGAGAAATTTCAGAAATTGCATATGATAATCCACGTTTTTTGAGAAGAGAAAGAAATTTCACAAATTGCATATGATAGCCCACGTTTTTGGAGAAGGGAAAGAAATTCCAGAAATCGCATATGATAGTCAACGTTTTTGGCGAAGAGAAAAAATTTTCAGAAATTGCATATGATAGTCCACGTATTTGAAGAAGGGAAAGAAATTCCAGAAATCGCATTTGATAGTCCACGTTTTTGGAGAATAGAAAGAAATTTCAGAAATTGCATATGATAGTCCACGTTTTTTTAAGAAGGGAAAGAAATTCCAGAAATCACATATGATAGTCCGCGTTTTTAGAGAAGGGAACGAAATTCCTGAAATTGCATATGATAGTCCACATTTTTGGAGAAGGAAAAGAAATTCTAGAAATTGCATATGATAGTCTACATTTTTTGAGAAGAGAAAGAAATATAAGAAATTGCATATGATATTCCATGTTTTTGGAGAAGGGAAAGAAATTTCAAAAATTGCATTTGATAGTCCACGTTTTTGAAGAAGAGAAAGAATTTCCATAAATTGCATATGATAGTCCAGGTTTTTGGAAAAGGGAAATAAATTCCAGAAATTGCATATGATAGTCCACGTTTTTGGAGAAGAGAAAGAAATTTCAGAAATTGCATATGATAGTCCACGTTTTTGGGGAAGGCAAAGAAATTCCAGAAATTGCATATGATAGTCCACGTTTTTGGAGAAGAGAAAGAAATTTCATAAATGCCATATGATAGTCCATACTTTTGGAGAAGGTGACGAAATTTGAAAAATCGTATATGATAGTCCATGTTTTTGGAGAAGAGAAAGAAATTTCATAAATTGCATATGATTGTCCACATTTTTTTAAGAAGAGAAAGAAATTCCAAAAATAGCATATGATAGTCCACGTTGATGGAGAAGGGAAAGAAATTCCAGAAACCGCATATGATAATCCACGTTTGTTGGAGAAGAGAAAGAAATTTAAGAAATTGCATATGATAGTCCACGTATTTGAAGAAGAGAAAGAAATTCCATAAATTGCATACGATAGTCCATGTTTTCGGAGAAGTTAAAGAAATTCCAGATATCGCATATGATAGTCCACGTATTTGGAGAAGTGAAAGAAATATTAAAAATTGCATCTGATAGTCCACGTTTTTAGAGAAGAGAAAGAAATTTCAGAAATTGCATATGATAGTCCACGTTTTTGGAGAAGGGATAGAAATTCCAGAAATCGCCTATGATAGTCCATGTTTATGGCGAAGAGAAAAAAATTTCAGAAATTGCATATGATAGTCCACGTATTAGAAGAAGGGAAAGAAATTCCAGAAATCGCATTTGATAGTCCACGTTTTTGGAGAAGAGAAAGAAATTTCAGAAATTGCATATGATAGTCCACGTTTTTTTAAGAAGGGAAAGAAATTCCAGAAATCACATATGATAGTCCGCGTTTTTAGAGAAGGAACGAAATTCCTGAAATTGCATATGATAGTCCACATTTTTGGAGAAGGAAAAGAAATTCTAGAAATTGCATATGATAGTCCACATTTATGGAGAAGAGAAAGAAATATAAGAAATTGCATATGATATTCACGTTTTTGGAGAAGGGAAAGAAATTTCAAAAGTTGCATTTGATAGTCCACGTTTTTGAAGAAGAGAAAGAATTTCCATAAATTGCATATGATAGTCCAGGTTTTTGGAAAAGGGAAAGAAATTCCAGAAATTGCATATGATAGTCCACGTTTTTGGAGAAGAGACAGAAATTTCAGAAATTGCATATGATTGTCCACGTTTTTGGAGAAGGCAAAGAAATTCCAGAAATTGCATATGATAGTCCACGTTTTTGGAGAAGAGAAAGAAATTTCATAAATGCCATATGATAGTCCATGCTTTTGGAGAAGGGGACGAAATTCGAAAAATCGTATATGATAGTCCATGTTTTTGGAGAAGAGAAAGAAATTTCATAAAATGCATATGATAGTCCACGTATTTGAAGAAGGGAAAGAAATTCCATAAATCGCATATGATAGTCCACTTTTTGGAGAAGAGAGAAATTTCAGAAATTGCATATGATAATCCACGTTTTTGGAGAAGAGAAAGAAATTTCACAAATTGCATATGATAGTCCACGTTTTTGGAGAAGAGAAAGAAATTTCTGAAATTGCATATGATAGTCCACGTATTTGAAGAAGGGAAAGAAATTCCCGAAATCGCATATGATAGTCCACGTTTTTAGAGAAGAGAAAGAAATTTCAGAAATTGCATATGATAGTCCACGTTATGGAGAAGGGATAGAAATTCCAGAAATCGCATATGATAGCCCATGTTTTTGGCGAAGAGAAAAAAATTTCAGAAATTGCATATGATAGTCCACGTATTTGAAGAAGGGAAAGAAATTCCAGAAATCGCATTTGATAGTCCACGTTTTTGGAAAAGAGAAAGAAATTTCAGAAATTGCATATGATAGTCCACGTTTTTTTAAGAAGGGAATGAAATTCCAGAAATCACATATGATAGTCCGCGTTTTTAGAGAAGGGAACGAAATTCCTGAAATTGCATATGATAGTCCACATTTTTGGAGAAGGAAAAGAAATTCTAGAAATTGCATATGATAGTCCACATTTTTGGAGAAGAGAAAGAAATATAAGAAATTGCATATGATATTCCACGTTTTTGGAGAAGGGAAAGAAATTTCAAAAATTGCATTTGATAGTCCACGTTTTTGAAGAAGAGAAAGAATTTCCATAAATTGCATATGATAGTCCAGGTTTTTGGAAAAGGGAAAGAAATTCCAGAAATTGCATATGATAGTCCACGTTTTTGGAGAAGAGAAAGAAATTTCAGAAATTGCATATGATTGTCCACGTTTTTGGAGAAGGCAAAGAATTCCAGAAATTGCTTATGATAGTCCACGTTTTGGAGAAGAGAAAGAAATTTCATAAATGCCATATGATAGTCCATGCTTTTGGAGAAGGGGACGAAATTCGAAAAATCGTATATGATAGTCCATGTTTTTGGAGAAGAGAAAGAAATTTCATAAATTGCATATGATTGTCCACATTTTTTGAAGAAGAGAAAGAAATTACAAAAATTGCATATGATAGTCCACGTTGTTGGAGAAGGGAAAGAAATTCCAGAAACCGCATATGATAGTCCACGTTTGTTGGAGAAGAGAAAGAAATTTAAGAAATTGCATCTGATAGTCCACGTATTTGAAGAAGAGAAAGAAATTCCATAAATTGCATACGATAGTCCATGTTTTCGGAGAAGTTAAAGAAATTCCAGATATCGCATATGATAGTCCACGTATTTGGAGAAGTGAAAGAAATATTAAAAATTGCATCTGATAGTCCATGTTTTTAGAGAAGAGAAAAAAATTCCAGAATTGCATCTGATAGTCCATGTTTTTAGAGAAGAGAAAAAAATTCCAGAAAATGCATATGATAGTCCACGTTTTCGGAGAAAGAGAAAGAAATTTCAGAAATTGCATATGATAGTCCATGTTTTTGGAGAAGGGAAAGAAATTCCAGAAATTGCATATGAGAGTCCACGTTTTTGGACAAGAGAAAGAAATTTCAGAAATTGCATATGATAGTCCACGTATTTGGAGAAGGGAAACAAATTCCATAAATCGCATATGATAGTCCCACGTTTTTGGAGAAGAGAAAGAAATTTCTGAAATTGCATATGATAGTCCACATTTTTGAAGAAGGGAAAGAAATTCCAGAAATCTCATATGATAGTCCACGTTTTTGGAGAAGAGAAAGAAATTTCAGAAATTGCATATGATAGTCCATGTATTTGAAGAAGGGAAAGAAATTCCAGAAATCGCATATGATAGTCCATGTTTTTAGAGAAGAGAAAAAAAATTCAGAAATTGCATATGATAGTCCATATTTTTGAAGAAGAGAAAGAAATTTCATAAATTGCATACGATAGTCCATGTTTTCGGGGAAGGTAAAGAAATTCCAGATATCGTATATGATTAGTCCACGTATTTGGAGAAGAGAAAGAAATTTCTGAAATTGCATATGATAGTCCACGTATTTGAAGAAGGGAAAGAAATTCCCGAAATCGCATATGATAGTCCACGTATTTGGAGAAGAGAAAGAAATTTCTGAAATTGCATATGATAGTCCACGTATTTGAAGAAGGGGAAGAAATTCCCGAAATCGCATATGATAGTCCACGTTTTTAGAGAAGAGAAAGAAATTTCAGAAATTGCATATGATAGTCCACGTTTTTGGAGAAGGGATAGAAATTCCAGAAATCGCATATGATAGTCCATGTTTTTGGCGAAGAGAAAAAAATTTCAGAAATTGCATATGATAGTCCACGTATTTGAAGAAGGGAAAGAAATTCCAGAAATCGCATTTGATAGTCCACGTTTTTGGAAAAGAGAAAGAAATTTCAGAAATTGCATATGATAGTCCACGTTTTTTTAAGAAGGGAATGAAATTCCAGAAATCACATATGATAGTCCGCGTTTTTAGAGAAGGGAACGAAATTCCTGAAATTGCATATGATAGTCCACATTTTTGGAGAAGGAAAAGAAATTCTAGAAATTGCATATGATAGTCCACATTTTTGGAGAAGAGAAAGAAATATAAGAAATTGCATATGATATTCCACGTTTTTGGAGAAGGGAAAGAAATTTCAAAAATTGCATTTGATAGTCCACGTTTTTGAAGAAGAGAAAGAATTTCCATAAATTGCATATGATAGTCCAGGTTTTTGGAAAAGGGAAAGAAATTCCAGAAATTGCATATGATAGTCCACGTTTTTGGAGAAGAGAAAGAAATTTCAGAAATTGCATATGATTGTCCACGTTTTTGGAGAAGGCAAAGAAATTCCAGAAATTGCTTATGATAGTCCACGTTTTTGGAGAAGAGAAAGAAATTTCATAAATGCCATATGATAGTCCATGCTTTTGGAGAAGGGGACGAAATTCGAAAAATCGTATATGATAGTCCATGTTTTTGGAGAAGAGAAAGAAATTTCATAAATTGCATATGATTGTCCACATTTTTTGAAGAAGAGAAAGAAATTCCAAAAATTGCATATGATAGTCCACGTTGTTGGAGAAGGGAAAGAAATTCCAGAAACCGCATATGATAGTCCACGTTTGTTGGAGAAGAGAAAGAAATTTAAGAAATTGCATCTGATAGTCCACGTATTTGAAGAAGAGAAAAGAAATTCCATAAATTGCATACGATAGTCCATGTTTTCGGAGAAGTTAAAGAAATTCCAGATATCGCATATGATAGTCCACGTATTTGGAGAAGTGAAAGAAATATTAAAAATTGCATCTGATAGTCCATGTTTTTAGAGAAGAGAAAAAAATTCCAGAAATTGCATCTGATAGTCCATGTTTTTAGAGAAGAGAAAAAAATTCCAGAAAATGCATATGATAGTCCACGTTTTCGGAGAAAGAGAAAGAAATTTCAGAAATTGCATATGATAGTCCATGTTTTTGGAGAAGGGAAAGAAATTCCAGAAATTGCATATGAGAGTCCACGTTTTTGGACAAGAGAAAGAAATTTCAGAAATTGCATATGATAGTCCACGTATTTGGAGAAGGGAAACAAATTCCATAAATCGCATATGATAGTCCACGTTTTTGGAGAAGAGAAAGAAATTTCTGAAATTGCATATGATAGTCCACATTTTTGAAGAAGGGAAAGAAATTCCAGAAATCTCATATGATAGTCCACGTTTTTGGAGAAGAGAAAGAAATTTCAGAAATTGCATATGATAGTCCATGTATTTGAAGAAGGGAAAGAAATTCCAGAAATCGCATATGATAGTCCATGTTTTTAGAGAAGAGAAAAAAAATTCAGAAATTGCATATGATAGTCCATATTTTTGAAGAAGAGAAAGAAATTTCATAAATTGCATACGATAGTCCCATGTTTTCGGGGAAGGTAAAGAAATTCCAGATATCGTATATGATAGTCCACGTATTTGGAGAAGAGAAAGAAATTTCTGAAATTGCATATGATAGTCCACGTATTTGAAGAAGGGAAAGAAATTCCCGAAATCGCATATGATAGTCCACGTATTTGGAGAAGAGAAAGAAATTTCTGAAATTGCATATGATAGTCCACGTATTTGAAGAAGGGGAAGAAATTCCCGAAATCGCATATGATAGTCCACGTTTTTAGAGAAGAGAAAGAAATTTCAGAAATTGCATATGATAGTCCCACGTTTTTGGAGAAGGGATAGAAATTCCAGAAATCGCATATGATAGTCCATGTTTTTGGCGAAGAGAAAAAAATTTCAGAAATTGCATATGATAGTCCACGTATTTGAAGAAGGGAAAGAAATTCCAGAAATCGCATTTGATAGTCCACGTTTTTGGAAAAGAGAAAGAAATTTCAGAAATTGCATATGATAGTCCACGTTTTTTTAAGAAGGGAATGAAATTCCAGAAATCACATATGATAGTCCGCGTTTTTAGAGAAGGGAACGAAATTCCTGAAATTGCATATGATAGTCCACATTTTTGGAGAAGGAAAAGAAATTCTAGAAATTGCATATGATAGTCCACATTTTTGGAGAAGAGAAAGAAATATAAGAAATTGCATATGATATTCCACGTTTTTGGAGAAGGGAAAGAAATTTCAAAAATTGCATTTGATAGTCCACGTTTTTGAAGAAGAGAAAGAATTTCCATAAATTGCATATGATAGTCCAGGTTTTTGGAAAAGGGAAAGAAATTCCAGAAATTGCATATGATAGTCCACGTTTTTGGAGAAGAGAAAGAAATTTCAGAAATTGCATATGATTGTCCACGTTTTTGGAGAAGGCAAAGAAATTCCAGAAATTGCTTATGATAGTCCACGTTTTTGGAGAAGAGAAAGAAATTTCATAAATGCCATATGATAGTCCATGCTTTTGGAGAAGGGGACGAAATTCGAAAAATCGTATATGATAGTCCATGTTTTGGAGAAGAGAAAGAAATTTCATAAATTGCATATGATTGTCCACATTTTTGAAGAAGAGAAAGAAATTCCAAAAATTGCATATGATAGTCCACGTTGTTGGAGAAGGGAAAGAAATTCCAGAAACCGCATATGATAGTCCACGTTTGTTGGAGAAGAGAAAGAAATTTAAGAAATTGCATCTGATAGTCCACGTATTTGAAGAAGAGAAAGAAATTCCATAAATTGCATACGATAGTCCATGTTTTCGGAGAAGTTAAAGAAATTCCAGATATCGCATATGATAGTCCACGTATTTGGAGAAGTGAAAGAAATTATTAAAAATTGCATCTGATAGTCCATGTTTTTAGAGAAGAGAAAAAAATTCCAGAAAATGCATATGATAGTCCACGTTTTCGGAGAAAGAGAAAGAAATTTCAGAAATTGCATATGATAGTCCATGTTTTTGGAGAAGGGAAAGAAATTCCAGAAATTGCATATGAGAGTCCACGTATTTGGACAAGAGAAAGAAATTTCAGAAATTGCATATGATAGTCCACGTATTTGAAGAAGGGAAACAAATTCCATAAATCGCATATGATAGTCCACGTTTTTTGGAGAAGAGAAAGAAATTTCAGAAATTGCATATGATAGTCCACATTTTTGAAGAAGGGAAAGAAATTCTAGAAATCTCATATGATAGTCCACGTTTTTGGCGAAGAGAAAGAAATTTCAGAAATTGCATATGATAGTCCATGTATTTGAAGAAGGGAAAGAAATTCCAGAAATCGCATATGATAGTCCATGTTTTTAGAGAAGAGAAAAAAAATTCAGAAATTGCATATGATAGTCCATATTTTTGAAGAAGAGAAAGAAATTTCATAAATTGCATACGATAGTCCATGTTTTCGGGGAAGGTAAAGAAATTCCAGATATCGTATATGATAGTCCACGTATTTGGAGAAGAGAAAGAAATTTCTGAAATTGCATATGATAGTCCACGTATTTGAAGAAGGGAAAGAAATTCCCGAAATCGCATATGATAGTCCACGTATTTGGAGAAGAGAAAGAAATTTCTGAAATTGCATATGATAGTCCACGTATTTGAAGAATGGAAAGAAATTCCCGAAATCGCATATGATAGTCCACGTTTTTAGAGAAGAGAAAGAAATTTCAGAAATTGCATATGATAGTCCACGTTTTTGGAGAAGGGATAGAAATTCCAGAAATCGCATATGATAGTCCATGTTTTTGGCGAAGAGAAAAAATTTCAGAAATTGCATATGATAGTCCACGTATTTGAAGAAGGGAAATAAATTCCAAAAATCGCATTTGATAGTCCACGTTTTTGGAGAAGAGAAAGAAATTTTAAAAATTGCATATGATAGTCCACGTTTTTTTAAGAAGGGAAAGAAATTCCAGAAATCACATATGATAGTCCGCGTTCTTAGAGAAGGGAACGAAATTCCTGAAATTGCATATGATAGTCCACATTTTTGGAGAAGGAAAAGAAATTCTAGAAATTGCATATGATAGTCCACATTTTTGGAGAAGAGAAAGAAATATAAGAAATTGCATATGATATTCCACGTTTTTGGAGAAGGGAAAGAAATTTCAAAAATTGCATTTGATAGTCCACGTTTTTGAAGAAGAGAAAGAATTTCCATAAATTGCATATGATAGTCCAGGTTTTTGGAAAAGGGAAAGAAATTCCAGAAATTGCATATGATAGTCCACGTTTTTGGAGAAGAGACAGAAATTTCAGAAATTGCATATGATTGTCCACGTTTTTGGAGAAGGCAAAGAAATTCCAGAAATTGCATATGATAGTCCACGTTTTTGGAGAAGAGAAAGAAATTTCATAAATGCCATATGATAGTCCATACTTTTGGAGAAGGGGACGAAATTCGAAAAATCGTATATGATAGTCCATGTTTTTGGAGAAGAGAAAGAAATTTCATAAAATGCATATGATAGTCCACGTATTTGAAGAAGGGAAAGAAATTCCATAAATCGCATATGATAGTCCACTTTTTGGAGAAGAGAGAAATTTCAGAAATTGCATATGATAATCCACGTTTTTGGAGAAGAGAAAGAAATTTCACAAATTGCATATGATAGTCCACGTTTTTGGAGAAGGGAAAGAAATTCCAGAAATCGCATATGATAGTCCACGTTTTTGGCGAAGAGAAAAAATTTTCAGAAATTGCATATGATAGTCCACGTATTTGAAGAAGGGAAAGAAATTCCAGAAATCGCATTTGATAGTCCACGTTTTTGGAGAAGAGAAAGAAATTTCAGAAATTGCATATGATAGTCCATGTTTTTTTAAGAAGGGAAAGAAATTCCAGAAATCACATATGATAGTCCGCGTTTTTAGAGAAGGGAACGAAATTCCTGAAATTGCATATGATAGTCCACATTTTTGGAGAAGGAAAAGAAATTCTAGAAATTGCATATGATAGTCCACATTTTTGGAGAAGAGAAAGAAATATCTGAAATTGCATATGATAGTCCACATTTTTGGAGAAGGGAAAGAAATTTCAAAAATTGCATTTGATAGTCCACGTTTTTGAAGAAGAGAAAGAATTTCCATAAATTGCATATGATAGTCCAGGTTTTTGGAAAAGGGAAAGAAATTCCAGAAATTGCATATGATAGTCCACGTTTTTGGAGAAGAGACAGAAATTTCAGAAATTGCATATGATAGTCCAATTTTTTTAAGAAGGGAAAGAAATTCCAGAAATCACATATGATAGTCCGCGTTTTTAGAGAAGGGAACGAAATTCCTGAAATTGCATATGATAGTCCACATTTTTGGAGAAGGAAAAGAAATTCTAGAAATTGCATATGATAGTCCACATTTTTGGAGAAGAGAAAGAAATATAAGAAATTGCATATGATATTCCACGTTTTTGGAGAAGGGAAAGAAAATTTCAAAAATTGCATTTGATAGTCCACGTTTTTGAAGAAGAGAAAGAATTTCCATAAATTGCATATGATAGTCCAGGTTTTTGGAAAAGGGAAAGAAATTCCAGAAATTGCATATGATAGTCCACGTTTTTGGAGAAGAGAAAGAAATTTCAGAAATTGCATATGATTGTCCACGTTTTTGGAGAAGGCAAAGAAATTCCAGAAATTGCTTATGATAGTCCACGTTTTTGGAGAAGAGAAAGAAATTTCATAAATGCCATATGATAGTCCATGCTTTTGGAGAAGGGGACGAAATTCGAAAAATCGTATATGATAGTCCATGTTTTTGGAGAAGAGAAAGAAATTTCATAAATTGCATATGATTGTCCACATTTTTTGAAGAAGAGAAAGAAATTCCAAAAATTGCATATGATAGTCCACGTTGTTGGAGAAGGGAAAGAAATTCCAGAAACCGCATATGATAGTCCACGTTTGTTGGAGAAGAGAAAGAAATTTAAGAAATTGCATCTGATAGTCCACGTATTTGAAGAAGAGATAGAAATTCCATAAATTGCATACGATAGTCCATGTTTTCGGAGAAGTTAAAGAAATTCCAGATATCGCATATGATAGTCCACGTATTTGGAGAAGTGAAAGAAATATTAAAAATTGCATCTGATAGTCCATGTTTTTAGAGAAGAGAAAAAAATTCCAGAAATTGCATATGATAGTCCACGTTTTCGGAGAAAGAGAAAGAAATTTCAGAAATTGCATATGATAGTCCACGTTTTTGGAGAAGGGAAAGAAATTCCAGAAATTGCATATGAGAGTCCACGTTTTTGGACAAGAGAAAGAAATTTCAGAAATTGCATATCGTAGTCCACGTATTTGAAGAAGGGAAACAAATTCCATAAATCGCATATGATAGTCCACGTTTTTGGAGAAGAGAAAGAAATTTCAGAAATTGCATATGATAGTCCACATTTTTGAAGAAGGGAAAGAAATTCCAGAAATCTCATATGATAGTCCACGTTTTTGGAGAAGAGAAAGAAATTTCAGAAATTGCATATGATAGTCCACGTATTTGAAGAAGGGAAAGAAATTCCAGAAATCGCATATGATAGTCCACTTTTTGGAGAAGAGAGAAATTTCATAAATTGCATATGATAATCCACGTTTTTGGAGAAGAGAAAGAAATTTCACAAATTGCATATGATAGTCCACGTTTTTGGAGAAGGGAAAGAAATTCCATAAATCGCATCTGATAGTCCACGTTTTTGGCGAAGAGAAAAAATTTTCAGAAATTGCATTTGATAGTCCATGTATTTGAAGAAGGGAAAGAAATTCCAGAAATCGCATTTGATAGTCCACGTTTTTGGAGAAGAGAAAGAAATTTAAGAAATTGCATATGATAGTCCACGTTTTTTTAAGAAGGGAAAGAAATTCCAGAAATCACATATGATAGTCCGCGTTTTTAGAGAAGGGAACGAAATTCCTGAAATTGCATATTGTGGACCTCCGATTTTTTTAATACCGGGCCATACCTCTGATCTGTAGAGATACGTGAACTGACTCTTTTTTGTCGCTTAATGCTTTCGCATTTTTTTGAAAATTCACAGAGTCGCCACCGACCTTTTATTTTATCCAATTAAGGAAAGGTTTATAAAAGAAACAGAAAAAAGACCTTTAAGAATTCTGGGGTAAGGGGGTAGGTTATACAAAGGGAAGGTGTTAGCACCCTTTGTATCCATGTGATGGTTATCCATGGGCTCTTAAGTTTGCTTAGCTCACTTGTCTTTCGATCAGTTTTCAATTGCTCTGAAATTGCTCATATGTGGTTTCAAATACTTTTGTAAATTGAATTTTGTAATGATCCGTGTGTGGATGTATACAAAATGCTTGTTTATCTTTCGAAAGATGTTTTGGAAAAAACGTTAACTTTGTAATAACCCGTGTTTGGATGTATACAAAGTATTGTCTTTTTTTGAAAGTTTTGTTTTGAAAAATCAACAGTGTATGAGAATTTTGTTTGTTTTGATTTGAGCAAGCAAACTAGGAGGTCTACCCTGAGTTGTAAGGTCTTTATCCTATTTCCTTTAAAAATCTATCCTTTCACCGGATATAAACGCAAGGTTCGACTTTGTACTCAAAACAGTAGAATTTTGACTTTGATTTTGAAAAGGATGAGAAGGGATTACCTTAAAAGGTGCAAGTGTGATTGTGTTTGGATTCAGATATTTATCTTTGAAGTTAGTGATCTAACGGTTCAATTTTATCTTTGACATACACGCAGTTTATATGTGCTGGAAATTAAAATGCGGAAATGTAAAGTGCGGAAAGTAAATCTACGCTATTACATCGATTGTGCGGGAAATGTAAACTAGCCTATTTACATGAATTTGACATCCTATACATTTATCTAGGAATTTTAAATTGCAAGAAAAATAAAAGGGCATGTTTTTGGATTTTTTATGATTGGTTTTAATTATAATTAATGCATGATTAATTAAATTAAAATGAAGAAAAAAGATGAAAATTGATTTAAACCAAGAAATTAAGTTTAAAATATGTACAAAATATTTGTCAATTAATTTTAAAACAAAATAATTTTTTTGGAATTTTTGAAATTGATTTGAAATTGATTAAGCTAATTAATACATAATTATACAAATAATTATATAAATAATTAAAACTTAAAAAGAAGATTATTCAAAATATGTACAAAATTAGTTTATAATATATAAACAATATTTAATATAAAGAACAATTTTTTTTATGATTTTTTGATTGGTTAGAATAATTAAAAAGCCAATATATAAATATATACTAATTAATTATGCAAAATATTGAAATTATGAAGAAAAATAAAATATTTTTATTTCAGAAAATAATATATTATTTTAGAAGTCTAAAAATATTTTTTGTGTATTTTTTGGATTTTTAAAACTATTTTTAATTAATTTAACAAAGAAATTAAAATAAAATAGAAATATAAAAAGGATACTGATCCTGTGTGAAAATCAATGAAGTCCATAGCATAGGGCTGCTTGTCTGATGCGTTGGATTGGCTTGGAGATTGATCTAAGGGTTCAGATCATGAGGGAGCATGATAGCCATGTGGGAATCAGTGCACATAATTAGTCAGATATTCAAAGTCCACACTGGGACCCACGCTGGCTGACCAGCGAATGAGGAGAAGGAAATCTGCCACGCGTGCAGATAGAAAGGTCAACTTTTGACGGACGAACCACGCTTGGACGCGTGGTCGTCTTCAACCTCCGTCTGCCTTATTTTTTAAACAAATAGCGGGGGTTTTAAACCTCCCCTATTTGTACGTCAGAAACACAACTTTTGGTAGCTTCCCACACCTGCAAAAATAAGCGTTATGAATAAAAATAAAGGACCCAGATCTACTTAAAATCACCTCCTGAACACGATGGTGGTATTAGTTTTGCTATTTGGGCGCTGTATCTATGGATTCGAAGAGGTTGAAGCTTAAGCATGCAAGAACACTTGTTCATGGCATAGAGCTATCCTCACGTGGAAACTCTCATGTTAAAGCCCAGATCTATCCTATGAGGCCTCATGAACTCATTAGAATGATTAGTTTATATTGAGGTTAATTAAATATAGGAAAACGAAAATTGATTATGTATGGATATGAAGAACACTTATGCACGTGATACGACTCTCATGGGACCACACAAAGAGTTTATTCTTACTTTATATGACCTTAGAAGATGATTAGAATGATTGTTTGGTATTGATATTGATTGGAATATTGAATTTGAAAATTACAAAGTATATGGAATTTTTGAGAGATTTGATGAGTTTTCTTGCTATACTCTTGCTATATTTCGTGGGTCTTCTTGTTGTTGATGTATTCCACTTCTTTTATAGGCCAAGGGCTGCTTGGAAGTGAAGCTAAGAGCATTGATTGCTTTGTTGAAAGTTTGATTTTTAAATATTAAAAATCTTTGAAAACTTGACCAAGTCTTGCTCTCCTTCAATGCACTTGCCTTGTACTTCATTTGGCTGCAGAAAAATGGAGATTCTTTGATGAGTCATGCTTGAATTGTAAGCTACCATTTATCCATGCATTTTCCTTTTAATTTTAATCTTAAAATAAGATAAAATCATACAAAAATGGATAAAAAAAGGTATGGGCTTAGTCTTGGTCGTGGGAGGCCCATATCATCATGGAAATGATGTTTGAATGCTGAAAACTTGGCCCCATTTGGAAAAAATGCCATTTTAATCAATGTTGATTTCATGTATTTTCCCAAAATTTAGCCAACTTCAACAAGGTGTAAATCCTTCAATTTTTGTCATATGAAGGAGATCTTGCACTTTTTGGAAACCTCAAAGAGTCCTCTAACCAATGCCTTTGGTCTCATGTCAAAATGATTTTTGAAGCTCCTTGTGTGTCCTTTTGAAAAAAGTGTCTTTTTGTTGACTTTGAAAATGACCTGTAATGTCTTTGATCATATTTTTCAAATGGTGAATCCAATGACCATGGGATCAATGGCATTTGAAAGATAATTGAATTTCCTTCAAAACAAGCTTTGGTTTGAATTTTTTGGATGAAGGATGAGAGAGTTATGATCAGTCAAAGTTGAGTTGACTTTTCAGGCAAAAACCCTAATTTTGAATCTTAGGGTTTTGTTGATTTTTGATCTTTCCTTGATGAATTATGATCATCCAATGATCAAATGATGAATCCTTTGACAAAATATGGACTTTGACAAAAAATTTCATTTTTGACTGTCTGTTGACTTTTTTGGTCAAACGGGTCGTCTGTTGACTGTTTGAGCTACTGACGGTGCGTCTGAGTGAATTGAAGTTTGAAAATTTGTATGATGGTACTTTGAGATATATGGATGTGTATGAAATCCATTTGAGCTCTCAAAAACTTGTTGCTCCTGTAAAAACAAGAAAAACCCTAGTCAGGGACTGTTTATGTAGGAGACAGTTAAGCGTACCTGATTTTTGCGCAGTGTTGAGTCTCTGCTAATCGCGTGATATTCAGAGGACTTCTAGAACAAAAATCTTGGAATTTTGAATTGTGAAAGATTGATTTGATTGATGGTACAAAACACTGAGAATTGTACTGCCAGCAGTTTGGCTGTCAACTGACTGTTCAGGTATTGATGTAGCAGTTAGAGTGAAAAATCAACAGTCAAAGTTAATTTTCTTTTTTGTTGTTTTTTTTTTGTTTTTGTTTTATGTAAAAAATGAAAGTTTATTTACTTGACTTGTTAGAAAAACACAGACATAATAAATAACTAATATTTACGGTATGCGGGCAAAATTACCGATAATAACCCTGAAAATCATTTAATGCACAGAAATAGGAATATTTGACTGGCAGAAAACACACAAAATATTATCTTAGTAATTAAGCAATATTATGACAAATAGTACAACATTTAATACTGACAGTACAAATATCACATACTATATTGAACAGTACGACGAATAAACGGTACATTTAAGAAATAAGAAATACGGCAAATTTTAAGAATGACGATTAATGACCCATGCTATGAACAATAACATGTAGATGATTGGGAGTGCAACCATTGCAGGTCCACACTCTTCAGGACTATGCAGGCAGAAGAAAGTCATGATCACCGTAGCAATGGTGATGACTGTAAGAAACAGTGTCTCTATCCACTTTGCCATTCTTGTCAGGGAAGAAGAGAAAATAGATATGAGATAGGAATTTGAAAGATGAGTTGGAATTTGATGTGAGATTTTATGGAAGAAAATGAGAGGTATTTATAGAATGGAAAGAAGGAAAGAGACGTTGGGGAATGATGTGATTCCGTACCAAAGGAAAATTTGAGTGGAAGTAAGATTTGAAAGAAAGTGTATGATAGTGTTGGAAAAAGAGAGATTTGATTTTTTGAAAAAGAGATTTGAAAAGATTTTTGAAAATAATGGAATATAGTACAAAAATTAGTGGGAAACAAAAGATAATAATAATCTACTTGTTACCAGTACAGTCTGAGTTTCCTGATTCTGCGCCTGCAAAAAGATTTAACTCTGTACCAATTGTGTCAGTACTATTTATCTGTAAATAAATAAATAGCATGTGTGAAGTAATAAACAGTATTTGGCGTTTGCGTAAGAATAAATTCAACTGCAAGCCAAATTACTGTATAAGAAAAATTCTAAAAACTAAGTATTTCATATGTCAGGATATTTGTTGAAATAAAAATCCATGATTATATGAGACCCTTAATTTTCAGATTGGAGTTTTCTTGAAAAATATGTGGGCATATTTTGGGGTATAACACCATGGATAATCATGTCATGAGGACCGTTGCTCCTTGCATATCCGAATTGGCGTAGAGCTAAAGAGGGATTGTAAGTGATGCCTCCTTTGATGCCAAGGAGTGGCACATTAGGGTATTCTCCACAATGATCAATGATAGTAATGTCTCTTTGAAAGAAGTTGTTCCACCGGATATCTGAATGAGACAAAGACATAATCCTGCGAGACCATTGTATTCTTTGTTCATTTCTCAACACTGATCGGGGAAGATGAAATGTAAACCACCTAGCCAGTAGTGGTATACAGCACATGAGAGTTCCTCGTTTCTTCATGGTACGAGTGTGTAGAGAATGTAGAATGTCTCCCAGCAATGTTGGTACCGGGTTACGGATTAGGAAAAGGTTGATGATGTGTACACTTATGAACTGGTCGGGATTAGGGAATAAAACCAACCCCTAGATCAAAAGTTCCATAACTTCCTCAAAAGCTGGATAACTTTTGTTTTCTAGCAGTAGTCGAGCCTTTTCCAACAAGAACTTGGCAAGCAAACCCTTAACTCCACTCTTTGTTTCCCAATTGGACTCGATTTCTGATTTCCGCAGATGTAAAGCAGCAGCAATGACTTCAGGTTTTGGAATCCTTTCTAAACCAGTGAAAGGTAATTGATTTTGAACAGGCAATCCAATTAGTTCAGAGAATTCTTCCAAAGTGGGTACCAACTGGTAATCAGAAAAGGTAAAGCAATGATGTTCAGGGTCAAAGAACTGGAACAGGACCCGTATCATGTCTTCTTCAAATTTTGAGGTAACCAAATGGAGTAGGTGACCATGCCTTTCAGTGAATTGAACATTCCTGGGGAATTCTGACACTAAGTCTTTTAGTTCAGATGGTACCGTTGAGATGTTGATTCGGATGTAATCTTTGGTGGCGGGAGCCATTACCTGCAAAAACAAAGGTAAACTCTTTGATCCTTGAAGTGTTTGGTGCAAAAATGATATGCTTATGATGCAAACATGTGGCACACAAAAACAAATCAAATAATAGCCTTAGGTTTAAGGGCTTGCATGGAGCTGATAGGTGATACCCTCCCCACTGAAGTTGAGTTGGTTAAAACCTGTCCTAGAATAGTATTCGGGTTCTATGATCCTTGGAAGTAACATCTCAATACGGCGCTCGAGCGGCCGATCAAAATATTCCTCGAGGATAACTAACTTCGATCAATTTCAAAGCTAGCCACTTAATAGGCCACAAGTCAAGTTCAACTAAAAAGATTCTAAGACAAATTAGTGTTTAATGACATTTCGGAAGCCTAATATACTCCTTGATCGTTTTCAAGGGACATCAGTATAAACCAAAGTATCGCACTAACGATGACTACCAGATTAACCGTATCGGTACATGCCGTACAGTTTCATTGGTCTATTGTCATATACTTAAGGTAACTCGAGATTCGGGTTAGAATCTTTCACACAAGCAAAATACCCAAAAAAACCTTTGAAAAATAGAGCAATCAAGTCAAACAATTGAAAACATCGAAGTGACCTATTCTCTTAAGGTAACCCCTTTTGAAAACATTTTGTTTTTTTGAAAGTGACTCCCCAGCAGAGTCGCCAGTTCTGTGGACCTCCGTTTTTTAATTCCGGGCCATACCTCTGTTCTGTAGAGATACGTGAACTGACTCTTTTTTATCGCTTAATGCTTTCGCATTTTTTAAAATTCACAGAGTCGCCACCGACCTTTTATTTTATCCAATTAAGGAAAGGTTTATAAAAGAAACAGAAAAAAGACCTTTAAGAAATTCTGGGTAAGGGGGTAGGTTATACAAAGGGAAGGTGTTAGCACCCTTTGTATCCATGGTTATCCATGGGCTCTTAAGTTTGCTTAGCTCACTTGTTTTTCGATCACTTTTTAATTGCTCTGAAATTGCTCATATGTGGTTTCAAATACTTTTGTAAATTGAATTTTGTAATGATCCGTGTGTGGATGTATACAAAATGCTTGTTTATCTTTCGAAAGATGTTTTGAAAAGAACGTTAACTTTGTAATAATCCGTGTTTGGATGTATACAAAGTATTGTCTTTTTTGAAAGTTTTGTTTTGAAAAACAACAGTGTATGAGAATTTTGTTTGTTTTGATTTGAGCAAGCAAACTAGGAGGTCTACCTTGAGTTGTAAGGTCTTTATCCTTATTTCCTTTAAAAATCTATCCTTTCACCGGATATAAACGCAAGGTTCGATTTTGTACTCAAAACAGTAGAATTTTGACTTTGATTTTGAAAAGAATGAGAAGGGATTGCCTTAAGAGGTGCAAGTGTGATTGTGTTTGTATTCAGATATTTTATCTTTGAAGTTAGTGATCTAACGGTTCAATTTTATCTTTGACATACACGCAGTTTATATTTGCTGGAAATTAAAATGCGGAAATGTAAAGTGCAGAAAGTAAATCTACGCTATTACATCGATTGTGCGGGAAATGTAAACTAGCCTATTTACATGAATTTGACATCCTATACATTTATCTAGGAATTTAAATTGCAAGAAAAATAAAGGCATGTTTTTTGGATTTTTTATGATTTATTTTAATTATAATTAATGCATGATTAATTAAATTAAAATGAAGAAAAAGATGAAAATAGATTTAAACCTAGAAATTAAGTTTAAAATATGTACAAAATATTTGTCAATTATTTTTAAAACAAAACTAATTTTTTTGGAATTTTTGAAATTTGATTTGAAATTGATTTAAGCTAATTAAAACATAATTATGCACATAATTATACAAATAATTAAAACTTAAAGATAAAATTATTCAAAATATGTACAAAATTAGTTTATAATATATAAACAATATTTTATATAAAGAACAATTTTTTTATGATTTTTTGATTGGTTAGAATAATTAAAAAGCAAATATATAAATATATACTAATTAATTATGCAAAATATTGAAATTTTAAAGAAAAATAAAATATTTTTATTTCAGAAAATAATATATTATTTTAGAAGTCTAAAAATATTTTTTGTGTATTTTTTGGATTTTTAAAACTATTTTTAATTAATTTAACAAAGAAATTAAAATAAAATAGAAAATAAAAAGGATACTGATCATGTGTGGTTGGATTGAGGGTCCATGATAAGGATTGTTTGATCTGGCGCGTTGGATGAGTTATTAAGTGAGATCAGATGGTCCAGACTTTGAGGCACATGGTACACGTTACACCTGCAAAGCACAGAATCAGAGATAAATTTTAAAAAAACACGCGCGCGTCTGAACCAATGGGGGGAAGACACGTCTTCGTCTTCAACCTTCAGACAAGACTTTCAACAGCGCTTTTGCAAAAAAAGCGCTATAATAAGTGAACCCTAATTCTGCAAAATAACGAATAGGGGTAAACAAGCAAATAAATTTGGCGCGATGGTACCATTCAACTCGTCTTGTTCCAACTGAATGTAACCATGTCTTTAATTTGTTTTAATTTTGGCCCTATTGAAGAACCCTAATTTTGAGCTAAGAAAACCCTAAAATGGTATATGCTACAAACAGCCATTAAAATCCAATTGAAGCTCCAGAAACGACCAGAGCTTCAAACCAAACACAATTATGCATCTACATCTTGTTAAACATGCGTGAGTTATGAGATATAAGTTGGTTTTAGTTTGAACAAACCGTGGCTTATATAGCTCGATTCAATGAGGTTTAAGACTTGGAAATGATTGGAATTGTTTCAGTGAAGCTCAGAGATGGTATTTGAATGTTTATTTTGTATTGAAATGGACTGAAACTTAAAATTCGAATTTCAAGTTTCTTTGAAAATTACAAGTTGTTACAAGAGTGCTATGTGCTTATGAATGCTACTGAATTCGTCCTCTTCTTGTTACTGAAGTATGATAGTCTATATATAAGCATTGAGTGCTTAGAATTGAAGCTAAGAAGCATCTTAGTTGCCTTTGTGGAATTCTTGCATTTTTTATATTAAAAAGCTTTGAATTATTGACCAAGTCTTCTTGCCTTCAATGCACCTGCCTTGCTCTTCAATTCTCTGCAGAAAGATGAAGATTCCTTGGGTGAGTCATGCTTGGAAGTTAAGCTACCATTTATCCATCCATTTTCCTTTTAATTTTAATCTTAAAATAAGATAAAATCAAGCAAAAAATGAATAAAAATGGTGTGGGCTTAGTCTTGGTCGTGGGAGGCCCATAATATCATGGAAATGATGTTTGAATGCTGAAAACTTGGCCCCATTTGGAAAATATACATTTTTTAGCAATGTTGATTTCATGCATTTTCCCAAAATTTAGCCAACTTCAACAAGGTGTAAATCCCTCAATTTTGAATCTTAGGGTTTTGTTGATTTTTGATCTTTCCTTGATGAATTATGATCATCCAATGATCAAATGATGAATCCTTTGACAAAATATGGATTTTGACAAAAAAATTCATTTTTGACTGTCTGTTGACTTTTTTGGTCAAACGGGTCGTCTGTTGACTGTTTGAGCTGCTGACGGTGCGTCTGAGTGAATTGAAGTTTGAAAATTTGTATGATGGTACTTTGAGATATATGGATGTGTATGAAATCCATTTGAGCTCTCAAAAACTTGTTTCTCCTGTAAAAACAAGAAAAACCCTGATTAGGGACTGTTTGTGTAGGAGACAGTTAAGCGTACCTGATTTTTGTGCAGTGCTGAGTTTCTGCTAATCGCGTGATATTCAGAAGACTTCTAGAACAAAAATCTTGGAATTTTGAATTGTGAAAGATTGATTTGATTGATGGTACAAAACACTGAGAATTGTACTGCCAGCAGTTTGGCTGTCAACTGACTGTCCAGGTATTGATGTAGCAGTTAGAGTGAAAAATCAACAGTCAAAGTTAATTTTCTTTTTTTGTTGTTTTTGTTTTTGTTTTATGTGAAAAATGAAAGTTTATTTACATGACTTGTTAAAAAAAAACATAGACATAATAAATAACTAATATTTACGGTATGCGGGCAAAATTACCGATAATAACCCTGAAAATCATTTAGTGCACAGAAATAGGAATATTTGACTGGCAGAAAACACACAAAATATTATCTTAGTAATTAAGCAATATTATGACAAGTAGTACAACATTTAATACTGACAGTACAAATATTACATACTATATTGAACAGTACGACGAATAAACGGTACATTTAAGAAATAAGAAATACGGCAAATTTTAAGAATGACGGTTAATGACCCATGCTATGAACAATAACATGTAGATGATTGGGAGTGCAACCATTGCAGGTCCACACTCTTCAGGACTATGCAGGCAGAAGAAAGTCATGATCACCGTAGCAATGGTGATGACTGTAAGAAACAGTGTCTCTATCCACTTTGCCATTCTTGTCAGGGAAGAAGAGAAAATAGATATGAGGTAGGAATTTGAAAGATGAGTTAGAATTTGATGTGAGATTTTATGGAAGAAAATGAGAGGTATTTATAGAATGGAAAGAAGGATAGAGACGTTGGGGAATGATGTGATTCCGTACAAAAGGAAAATTTGAGTGGAAGTAAGATTTGAAAGAAAGTGGAGATAGTGTTGGGAAAAAGAGAGATTTGATTTTTGAAAAAGAGATTTGAAAAGATTTTTGAAAATAATGGAATATATTACAAAAATTAGTGGGAAACAAAAGATAATAATAATCTACTTGTTACCAGTACAGTCTGAGTTTCCGGATTCTGCGCCTGCAAAAAGATTTAACTCTGTACCAATTGTGTCAGTACTATTTATCTGTAAATAAATAAATAGCATGTGTGAAGTAATAAACAGTATTTGGCGTTTGCGTAAGAATAAATTCAACTGCAAGCCAAATTACTGTATAAGAAAAATTCTAAAAAACTAAGTATTTCATATGTCAGGATATTTGTTGAAATAAAAATCCATGATTATATGAGACTCTTAATTTTCAGATTGGAGTTTTCTTGAAAAAGATGCGGGCAAATTCTGGGGTATAACAGTATCGCATGTGATTCTGGCATAGAGGTTGAAACATTTGTTGTACTTGCTGGAACTGTACCTGGATCTTGAGTTCCCTTTTCACTGGTTGATTTAACCATTTTCTTTTTGTATTTACGTATAGGAATTGGCTGTGAATTGTTGGTAGATTTACCACTTCTAAGGTTCATACAAGGTTCTAAAGCATCTTAAACCTATAAGTCAAGAAAAATCTTAAATGACAACTTTTGACACCGTCCCACCGGGTGTGCCAATTTGTTTACAGTGATTTTCAGTAAACAACCGCTAGTCCTCCAAACTATGAATATACTTTGGTTACTTGCAGGATCGACTAGATTGATCCTAGGACATGTGTCGAAAAGCTGTCTTTTATGATGATTTGGTTCATACTTTCTTGGTTTTGGTTATAATGTGATGATATAAATCTACGAATAACTTATGAAGTAAAACTAAACAGAAATGCAATGAAACCTAAACTGGTTAGACAATAATCGTAAATGATTTCGATGGAAATGTAAAGGAAATTAAACTACAAATATGAAAAGACTCGACGAGAAAGTAAAGGAAATTGAAAATACTTCGATATTATAATAGAAAGATAAACATATATAAGGTGTTGGTGTTATACGTACATTTCTCAACAAAAACTCTTTCTCTAACGCTTGATACTTAAGTGATTTATGAGTAATTTGTACAAAATGAACACCCTTGGATCCTACCACTAAGACCCTTATTTATACTAATTCGACCCTAACGGTCCTATACTAACGAAACGCCGCGTTGCCCACAGGCATGCGCTTCGAATTCCTGGGGCTCCACATGTCCTCCTTGATTCAAACGGAACATTTCGAATTTCAAACCTTCCCGCTCGAAACTTCTTCAAATTCGTGACAACGTGTCCTTTGTGAAAATATATCGAAATACCTTAAGTCTCAATTGGCCTTTATGTTTCGAAATTTACTTAAGTTAACACCTTCCCCTTGCGTAACCGACTCCCGTACCCAGTTCTCTGGTCGTAAGACATGGTTTTTGTTCTTTGTTAGGTTTTCTGATATTCCTTTCCCTCGATGGAATAAATATATTAGTGGCAACTCTAGTTCATTTGTTGCGGTACCGACAATATTATTTAAGTTATGGATCAATTGTAATTGTGGAATAGTATTGGAAATAATATTCGTTTATGTTATGCGACTATTTAGTTATTTTATGGTGTGTTTTGTGATTTATTTGATATAATATATTGAAGTTATTAGTATTGGGCGTAACTTAGAGTTAGTAGTATCAAGTGGGAGGTGTTAACTTAAGCCCATTAGTAATAATAAGAGAGTTAGTAAGAATAATAAAAAAAAGGGAAATTGAGAATAGAAAGTTAGAAGTGTCATTTGGTGAAAGAAGAGAAGAGAAGAGGAGAGGAAGCTAGGGCAAACCCCGTAGAAGATTAGAGTTGTCTTCAATCCAAACCAAGGTAAGGGTGAGATTCTTTCATTATAAGGGTTTGTATGATGATAGGTTATGGTGGGGATTTGATTCTATGCTTTAATATCCATGTTCATAGAATAATTGCAATTTTCATGTTGTTGCTAAATGTTGAAAAATTGATGAATGATTTGTTGAGTATTTGATGAAATTGATGTGTGTTTTTGTATAACTATTTGATGCTAATGTTAGACCTGAGAAATTGTGACTTAAAATGAGGTTTTGATGTTTGAGAAATGAGGTTTTTGGGGTTTAAGAAGAGGAATCTCGTAGCAGCAAAAATTTGGGTTTTTGGGGTTCTGCAACACTGGGAACCGGTTCCCAGTTTGGAGGAACCTGGTTCCCGGATGCTCTGTTGCATAAAAATTGCATTTTAATGGATGGGAACTGGTTCCCAGTTTGCAGGAACCGGATTCCACTGAGTGAAATTGAATATTTTGTTTCAAAACGTCAAAAAGTCATAACTTTTGACTCGGGTGTCCGTTTGACGCGCTGTTTGGACCGTTAGAAAGCTAAAGTAAATTCCTATCTTATAAGAATGGATTAAGAAACCTTAGAAAATTATTTAATATAAATTATACTTGTTTTATGTGTTTGATCGATATGAATGGATAATGATGTTGTATGTTACATGCAATTAGTTGTATGTATCCAATCTGTATAAGATGATGATGATGCCTTGCGATTAATTAACAATAAATATGATTTTATTAAGAAGTTAAATTAACTGTGTTATATTATTACTTGATTTGTGTAATGTGATGTTTGTTGTAATATGATGAATTTGTTGTTGTTGTTGTAGATCCTATGGTCAATGTTGATAAGTATGAAGTTGAATATTTGTGTATGTTTGTATATCATAAATACATGATTGAGAAGTGATGAATTACTATAATAGTAATGATATTGTTGTTTCCATAGAATCTTGGCATTGAGTAGATGTTTTTGAGACGATGTTGTTGTGTGTTATGAATGTTGTATTTGTGGATGTGCATCATTGAGTCACATCCATTGCATAGTTTGAGACGGCCAGAAAATGGAAACCACAATGATGGCTTGAAAATGGCAAAGTGACGATGGCCCATATGGAAAATGTTTGAGATGGGAGTTTTACTCCAAATGGTACCACATGCATATGCATAATTTTGAGTCGCATATTGAGTTGCATTTGATTGTTGTTGTGATTATGAAGTGAATGTTGTAATTATTGATGACTTAGTTGTGAATTTGAATATGCTATTATGATTGATTAATAAAATTGTCGTTGTGACGCAAGTTGCTTTGAGATGAGAAGTGGTGAATAGTGTATGATCGTATTTTCGCTATAAGTATTATCATACGTTCCTTTATACTATTTGATATATCACCCCTTCTGTTTGAATGTTACCCTTTGTTGGTAACGTACAGGTAACGAAGATGAGTAGAGGTTTATCGTTAGTAGCTCGAGTTGGTGTCTTTTGCTCTGATACGTATCACTCGCGGGGGATTGATGCGTAGTTGCTTTGTTATGTTTTAAGTTCAACTCTTGTGTTGTTTTATGAAGACAATTTGTTTAGTTGTTGTCATGTTGGCAAAGATGCTATTATATGAAGTTTATGAGTTTATGATTCCGCTATATTGTTTTAAAGTTGATTTGGTTATGAGTTTTCCCTATTAATATATGTTATGTACCTGGTTAATGAGCTGAGATAAGTGATTGTTTCAAAGTTGTAATGTGACACCTCATGATTGTTTGGAATTTTGCACTCTAATTTTGTTATTACACCGTTGGGTAGATTTGGGGTGTTACATTTTCCAACTTTTTATTTGACAAAGAGGGTGTTATCTATTCCACCCTTCTTATATCCATGTTGAATTAAAAACTCAATTAACCTTGCATACAAAGTTGTGAGAGCTTGCTTCAAACCATACAATGCTTTCTTCAATTTGAACACATGATCTGGAAAGGTAGGATCACGAAATCCTTTAGGTTGTTCAACATACACCTCGTCATTCAGGTAGCCGTTTAGGAAGGCACTCTTAATATCCATTTTGAACAGCTTGAACTTCAAAATACATGCCACCCCAAGTAGTAACCTGATAGATTCCAGGCGAGCTTTAGGAGCAGAGGTTTCATCAAAGTCCACTCCTTCAATCTGAGTGTATCTTTGCGCAACAAGTTTGGATTTGTTTCTGATCACAACACCTTATTCATATGACTTATTCTTGTACACCCATTTTGTCCCAATGACATTAGTTGCTTCAGGTCATGGTACGAGGTCCCAAACCTTATTCCTCCTGAACTGATCAAGCTCTTCTTGCATAGCATTAATCCATAACTCATCATTCAGAGCTTCCTTGACATTCTTTGGTTCAACTTTTAACAAAAAGCAAGAATTTGATACAACTTCTCTTGATCTAGTGGTTACCCCTTTATTCATATTGTAGCAACCTGCCCTAAAAATAAAGATTTTAGAGTCGCCACCTATTCTGAAGGGCGAATAGGAAACCCTACGCAGTTTAGAAATCTGGGTAAGTTATTATAATCAGGTCGAGGGAAGGTGTTAGGCACCCTCAACCCTTTCCTAAGGTTTGTTCTAAAGTAAAGGTTTTATGGCTAAAATTTAGAGGTTTAATAGCTAATGAAATGAGAAGGGCGAAAAGTAAGATTTGAAAGAATTGAGGTTTTAGGGAAGGGGACTCGCCTTGGTTATCCAAGTGCCTACGTATCTCCTTAGGGAGAATCAGAGTCAACGTAGTTCGGGGACAGGGTTGTACGCCTTAGAATTTGATATGGAGGTTTGAAGGCTTTTTGAATGGCCTATCGTAGTTTTAGAAATTGTGATTTGAAAAGCATTTTGAATTGCCTGATTGAAAAGGATGAAAATCCGTAGTTTGATTTTATGTGTTTTAAGTGTTTGGGCGTACAACCCTGATTTGATATGGCACTGTTAGATGCGATGACCAATAGATTTGGTCAGTATAGCTAACGGATTAAGGGGCATTGCTGGTTACTCAGATCGATAGATTGATCGTCGCGGGCAGCAAATTAGATGTATTTTAATTTTGTATATTTTTTTATCTCTCGTCTAATGTGACTAATAGCTTTAGTCGGGTAGAGGAGAGAATTAATCGAAGGTTAATGTTTTGCCAAATGGGCAATGGGATCGGGGTCGAAAATTTGTGTGGCATGTTGGGACGTTCATAGTATACCCCCTCAATCTGGATGCGTTAGATCTTGCGCTGCCTCAATCTGATGGCTGGACATTGCGCGTGTATGGTGGTCTTTCCTGTGTCACGCGCGCTGGAACATGAAGGAAATAGTAACTAAAATATGATATAGACCCAGGGTTCGAACCCAAGTCTGTCCCTTTACATGGATTCTTCAATTACCAATGTTGCTGCTTGTTGTTAGTCATTAGCATAATACTCATAAACGATTATATACAAAACAAGGTATCCTGGATGGACAATTAAGCATAGTCAAACCTGGGCCCTCATTACCTAACGTGAACCAATCACATAGATGGAGAGAGAACGTCATTCTCTCTTTCCTCTGCAAGGCAATCTTTTCTTCTCTCACGCTATTTCTTTACCAAAAAGGGGTAACACTTCTCTGTTCACCCATAATCATTTATCTCCCTCAAATCCCTATGCTTCAATCCCTCAAACAAAACCCATGGAAAGAAACCACAAAATCACTCGCGTGCGGTCCGATTCTCTGCAGGTGAAGGTCACGGTGGCGTTAGTGCTGAAGCGAGATTGACTCGGTGCGGCTGTTGTTGTTCATTGATGTCTGCGACGGCAGCGTGAAGGACCGGCGAGGGGTTCAATTGCGGAGTTTGTCTGAGCGTGACAATGGCGTATGGAAGGGAGCGGCTGAGATCGAGGCAGTTGTCGGTGGCATCGCGAGTAGTTAGATCAGAGGAGGTGATCTCGCGACGGGGGTTGATTGGAAGCGTGAGAAGCTTGTCTTCGCGGTGGTTACAGAGCGTCGTTGCGATTCGTAGGCTGTGATTTATTGAAGTTGTTCGCGGTTGAGTGACGAAGTTGAAAGTAAGGGAGTAGATCGAACTCGCAGGGAACTTGGAGCGGCCCGGTTGTGATTAATTTTGTTTCTGTCTTTGAAACTTTTCTGCGTCTTCTTTGTTCCGGCTTTCCGACTTCGAATTACTGTTGCTTTCGGTCTTGATTAATCTATTTCAGGTGTTGCATCGGGACAGAAGATGAAGCTTCCAAGATCGTATTGATCGGTGCAGAACTTTTGTGTTTCTTGTACGTGAATGGCCGTGGGATTGGGGTCGAAAATTTGTGTGGCAAATCGTTAGCTTGTGGAATCCCGGCCCTTGGTATCGTGCAACAAACAAGGGTAACAGTTAATGGTTTAGGAATTGTCTATGCGTTTTGAGTTGGGTCTGATATGTACAAGTATAACTTAATGTCTGATGGTTAAAAGATTAGGATAATGACAAACGTAATGTTGTATGGTGATCCTGGTATTGACATGGTGGTATTGTATGGTTTCTTCATGAGTTTAGTGTTTTGTGTTGTGAAAGTTTGGCTAAAAGTTTGGCTAAAAGACCAGAGACAGTTAGAAATTGTTGGTTTTTTTATAAAGAAAGTGTAGGCAAGTTACAAGGTGTATGTACAGAAATTGGTGAAACTGTAAAGGCAAGATCTGGTTTTTTTCTCCGGAAAAGAAGTTTGTCTCTAAAATAGGGTTTGGTCTATGTACGTGAGAGAGACTTGGAAGGGTTCCTGGCAAATGGAGTTGGCCTGCCCTAGTTGTTAAAATCAATGCTTTTTATATTAGTCAAATTAGGTTTTTCTACACCTAATGGGCCTATTGCCCAATTAATTTCATTATAAAAAACTATAAAAATCCTAACTATAATAATATTTAACTAATACTAATAATCCTAATATTATATAATTAATAAAACCTAATTAGAAATAAAAACCTAATTAATCCTAATTCTTCCTAATAATAAAAGTTAATAATTTGAAATTAAACATAAAAATAAAAACAAATGTTAGTAGAACACAAATGATTTCTCAAAAAAAACATAGAATTTTTGTAACACTTGGGCCCACTGTTTAGATCCCAAAATACTTGTTATTCAAACCCCTATTTTTATTTCAACCAATTTATAAGGGAATTTTATAAGAGATCGAGTTTAATAATAGATATATTAAACCCTATGGCCTTTAATTTTTAATACCCTTAATAAATTAAAATAAGAATTAAAACGGGTAAATTTTGGGGTATGACAGTTGCCCCTATTTAATTATCTTGGATTGAATGGCGTGAGAATACGCAGGTCTCACGCTTTTCGAATCGAAGAGTTATTAAATAATGGAAGACCCCTAAATTTACCTTATGCTAGATTGTGGAAGGAGAGAATCGTTCTGCTAAAGCCGGAGACTTACATAGCGAGAACTCGCAGTTAGTTGTGTGATCAGCTTGCTATAGTGCTAGCAAGCTTTCGCAATTTGTGTAACCCAAAAGGATTACTTGCTATAGTTCTAGCAAGTTTGCCTGCATCAATAGGAGTCACTTGTCCTGGTTTGGGCAAGTTTGCCTGTATAGAATATTATTTTGTAAATGCGTATGCATTATGCGTATGCACATGACCCCGTTGTTTGTATAATGTAGATATATGAATGTTTACACGTGTAAATGTTGCGTGTATGCACATGAGTGTGTATGTATGATCACCCATTGAATTTGTTTAACCCTTTTGAGATGTTTGCGAATCCTAGTTCGGATTGTATTTGAGGAGATGAAGTAATGTCTCACATAAGACTTCCTGAAGAGGTTTTCCTGAACAGGACGGATCATTGGCCGATATGAAGGAGATTAGGCTTTAAACAAAGCTCGGGGGAGAAATGTCCTAGAGAAGACTGACTGAGGAAACTCTTTGAAAGAGCAAGATATGTCTTTTAGAAAAGATTGGAAGAATCTTACCTAAAGAAGTTGAGATATGGTCTAAACAAGATTACCCAAAAAGGCTTCTAAAAAGATATGAAACGTCTTAAACAAGATTACCTATAGAGGCTTCTAAAAAGATATGAAACGTCATAAACAAGATTACCTAGAGAGGCTTCTAAAAAGATATGACACGTCTTAAACAAGATTACCTAGAGAGGCTTCTAAAAAGATATGAAACGTCCTAAACAAGACTGTAAGGCTAATTTGGATATGTCTCAAACAAAACTGACTTGGAAAGGCTCTTAGACTGGAGATGACATGTCTTAAACAAGACTAACCTAGAGAGGTTCCTTGAAAGGATATGAAATGTGTTGCACCCCAAAATTTGCCCACGTATTTATTTCCTACTAGTTTAAGCTTTGCATTCATGTGCATCTCGCGACTAGGGTATTAACATAGATCATGCATCATTAACCAAATAACATGGCATTGGGATCAAGGAGGTCGAAAGCCTAAGGCTTCATATTGAGTTTGAGGTGTGCATGGTAATTAAAGTTTGATTCTTCTGATGCTTCCAGCTGTGAAGCATGGGATCAGGGTTTATTTCCCTATGGTTGACCAAAGGTGAGGTTTCACCTATTGTGTTTGAGCTTGAGAAAGTTTCCAATTAAGGATCGTCGAATTAGGTTCTCTCATCAGCGGTTTCCTCAATGGATTGTGATTTTGCTCTGAGATTATCGTTGAACCCTGGTACAAAAGGATGAGTTTGAAGATTGCATTGTACTTAGGGTATCATTCGTGCTAACGCTTGTCACCTGATACGCAAGTCTGATTTGATTTGGTTCATTGATTGAGTTAGGATCTCTTTGGAGGGAAGTTCATTCCAGTGAGGTTTTGGATTCGTTATAATTCGAGGAATGAATTGAGCCTCATTAAGGTGTGTTGAGATGGAAGATTCATTCATTTTGGTATGCAGAGAATGCAATCTACAATGTCACAATATTCATTCAAACATTCACCGATGCAAGCTTCATTCATTCTTTGTGTAATTGCTTTACAAAGATATTCGGATTTAAATTGTCATTGGTTAACGAAAATATTTGGATTTAAATTGAAGGTTCATTCAAGATCATATCCCTCATCGCTTCATTCATTCAACTATGGACCAAAAGTTGTTTCAATTGATATGCATCACTATGTTTCATGACTTATTTGCTTTCAAGAATTGAAGTGCAAGCGGAAGGAACTTTCATGAAGTTTCAAAACCAAAAGAGCTACAAACGGCCATGATCATTCAATACATGTTCATTACAAGAAGATCGAAATACAAACAATTGCGTTATGTTCAAAATTCAAAATCAATTCCATTGTCAACTTCATGATTATTATCCAAATATACCAAGTTATTTCATTAGGAGAAAATACTACAAGAAAGACAATTTAACCCAATTTCAAATGTTCAAAGATCAAAATAAAGATTCTCTAGAAGAGCTCATTCATTACAAATGTCCAAATTCCACATCTAAATTACAGTGAAAAAAAAGGAAGCTAGGCGAACACAGTGATGTCCAAGAAGCTTTGACTTTGTCATTGGTGTACTTGTTGAAGTTATGAGATTTAGTGCTACTCATGCTTAAAACAGAAACTCCTTCCGCACCAAATTACTCAATATACCAAACTGATACAACTGCATAAGCCAAGGTTCGCAGCACCTGGAAAATGAATTGACAAATAAACCGAACCGGCTTGTGGACCAAATTCGGATTCATCAGAAGGTTCGAAGAAGACTCAAAAACAAAATTCACATAACAAAAAGGAGAAGCATAGCATAACAGAATTCACAAGAAGAAAAAGATCTGTAACAGAAACGAAACAAACTCACCTTCATCTTTCTCTCTTCTTCATCATCGATTCAAAAAAGAAAATCTTTAACACCGATTCACACACTCTTCAATTCCCTCTCTCTTGATTCAACCTGATAACACCATCTTCATCCTCTCCATCTTCATTCAACCTTCTCCATCTTCTTCAATTCTCAGAATAAAAATCGCTTCAATCTTCTCAACCACACGAAACAGAATTCACCACCTCTGAAATCTTCATCTAAATTCTCCAGAAAAAGCTACACAAAAAATCTTCAATCTTTCTTTATATCATCGATTCTTCAATTCACCGATCGACACAACCAGAAATTCACATCCACGTTCGATAATCCACTTCATCATCATCCTTCAACCAATTTCCACAAAAATCTTGATCCCTTCAATCTTCATCTTCCTCAGCAAATCATCAAATAATCGCCATCAATTCACGCTCTTCCAAACTCATATGTTCATCTCACTCTTGCTGCACATCCCAAGCAAACAACATAGAAACAACCACAACAACGGTTACGCATCCGCGAGAAGAAGAAGAAGGTGAAACCAGAAAACAAAAGAAGAGGGAGAATTGATCGAAACTTACAATTTCTTGAAGGCGTTCGACTTTCATCTTCCTCGCATTCAAAGAAATATCGAACTTCATCGGTAAAGCGAACAGAGAAATTGATGAGGGAGTTGACGAGAGAGACGAGGCGAGAAGAGGATGTTGATACGTGCTGATGCTTGGTCACGACGGAGGCCAGAGATTCATCATCGGAGAAGGTTGAGGGCATTAACACCGGCGCGAGTTTGCGATGGAAGAAGGAGTGACTATATGTGGTGCTCCGATTGGATTGACGGTGATGGCCAAACGAAAGTTGAATCGGAGAAGATGGGTTCACCGCCGTTCCGTCATCGCCCGCGAGAAGAAGAACGTGAAACTCGAAAGGTCACAATCTCTTGACCTATTTCCTCTTTTATTCCAATCTACATTAATGTTGATTTTAATTGGGGTAATTAGCATTTAATTTGGTTATTAATGTGAAAATAGTTTAATTTAGTTGCTAATCTGAAATTTGTGATTGTTTTAAATCTGAATGTGGATCAACAACTGGGCCATGTCCACACGAATTGCTATTCCCACCCTCTATTCTGAGCCCAAAGCGCTATGCAATATAATTCAGTTCAATTGAGCTTGCTTCAGCACCCCCTGGCTAGGATAATTGTTTTTTGTTAACAAGTGCTTCTTTCCAAGTTCTACTTAATAAATCGATTTTGGTTCATATAATAAAAATCAATAAAAATATGTTTTAGATAGTTTTATGTGTTTAGATAATTTTAGTTTTTTTTGTAGATTGTTAGAAATTGTTTTTCTATGTTTAAAAAATCCTTTCCTTCAACATGTTCATTTTCTTTTTAAGTTTGATATGTTTTGCAAAATAATTTGTTTAAATGCCTTAGGGATAGAATTTAATTGCCAATTTTTGTGTAGTTTCAGTAGACTAATCCATGATATTGTGTGTAAAAAATGAATTCCTAATTCTTTGTTTTGATTGGTATTTGGTTAGTTTCGTTTAACTCGATTAACATGCGTTTCTAATAGATAATTTTGACGTTTGTTCCCTCAAATTGAAATGCATTTATGCAATTGACTTAGGTTCTTCTTGTACATATAATTAGGGATGTTTAGAGGTCCTAAGACCTGGAATTAGATTTTTAAATCGTTTCTTCCTATTTTACTTGAATGTTCCTTTCTTACATGTAAATAACTTGCTTTTGATTAACGATTGTATCGTAACTTGTCCAAATGACCTATAATTTTGTATGAGACTTCTTGACTTGATTCCATGATTGTTTAAACATCTATTAGGTGCTGTTCACTACTGACTTCCACCATTTTATTACATTTGTCTAACTTCATTCACCATTTGAACTTACTATCTAGTTTTGACCTAGTTTTGTCTAGTTTTTGTTAGAACTTTGTGTTGCTTCAAGATAATTGACTAACATAGAGTGGCATAATGCCTTATACCTATAAAAGTATTAATATGCTACTGACCTCAAGTTTAGCTCATGTTTTCATCCGCTTTTTGTTTTGATTAATTGATGTTTGTTCGCTAATTGTTGAGTAATGATTCATGCGATACTTTGGTAACTTCTTGTGAATCTTTTCGTGTGATGACATGATGCTTTTGTGTTTGATTTAGGACACTAATTTTCTTGGTTTGCTACTGCCCTAGGGCTTTCTTCCCTCTTTATCATGCTTTGCCTCTTCTTATACACTTTGATTGTTGTTAGTTTAAGAGGCGACGATTGTTTGTTCTTCCTCCACCTTTTGTGGATTGTTTTCTCTTGGGATTCATTGTGTGTAGTCTCTCTTAGGAGTAGACTTGGTTAGGGACTTCATTAAGTCACCTACCTTGCTTGTTGCTTTTTCTTATCTCTTACTATATGCTTACCATGTTCCCTTAGGGCGGTGACTTCAATCTTCATTAAGATTAGTCACATAGAACAACCTAGGTTGTAATCTATGCATGATAACATAGGTAGAGATCCCTTATCCTTGACCTTAGGGCCACTTGTAGAATAGAATAACTTAGATTAGAGAATAGGTTAGTTCCCCTTTGTTCATTCTTTTTCTTTTTCAACATTAAAACACTAATAAATAAAGATTCGAATCACATTAAGAAAGTGATAGAGAGATGAGTGGGATTCATTCCCTAATCTGTTTCTCAATCACTTAGTGGCATAGAAATGAGTGGGATTCATTCCCTAATCTGTTTCTCGGTCACTACTTAATGGGAGAGAAATGAGTGGGATTCATTCCCTAATCTGTTTCTCAATCACTTAGTGGCATAGAAATGAGTGGGATTCATTCCCTAATCTGTTTCTCGGTCACTACTTAATGGGAGAGAAATGAGTGGGATTCATTCCCTAATCTGTTTCTCAAACATTAATTAATGGGATAGAAATGAGTGGGATTCATTCCCTAATCTGTTTCTTGAACATTATATAATGGGGTAGAAGTGAGTGGGATTCATTCCCTAATCTGCTTCTCGATCATTATATATTTTTATGTGATTCTAATCGCAAAGTAAATTCCCTTAAAAAACACTCAACCAAAAAAAAACACTTAAAACACCTAATAAAGGCTCGAATTAAAACTAAGTGACGAAGTGGTGCGAAACCTTGTATTGGGTTTTGTTCATCATGTAGTTACATAAAAAACACAAACCCAAGTTCACTCTTTTGCCTTGTTAGGCGCTTAAGAACATGTTGAGTCCATTCCAAAATAGGCGTATAAGTCTCCAAAGGTAGAGCATCGTGGATTGTGACCTTAACCTCTGTTCAACTAAAAAACACAAAACAAATGGAAACTATGGAGCCGAACTACGGTCGCTCTGATTCCTGAAAAGGATACGTAGGCATTGGGTCGCGGGGCCTAAGCGAGCACACTTGTAAATAATTCCTTCTTTTCCCCATATTTCTTTTGCATGCATTCACATTTAGGTTTTAGACATTAGACACCCTTTAGATAGAAACAAACATAGGTGGATACCATCGAGTACGATGGGCGTGAGGGGTGCTAGCACCTTCCCCTTGCGTAACCGACTCCCGTGCCTAGATTCTCTGGTCGAAATACCATGTTCTTATTTTGAGTTAGGTTTCCTGGTATTCCTTTCCCTTATGGGATAAATATATTAGTGGCGACTCTGATTCCATTTTTCGCGGTAGCGACAAAATGTCTTAAACAAAACTAACCTAGAGAGGTTTCTAGAAAGGATACGAAGTGTCTTAAACAAGACTACAAGGTTAACCTAGATATGTCTTAAACAAGACGGACCTGGAGAGGCTCTTAGACGGGAGATGAAATGTCTTAAACAAGACTAACCTAGAGAGGTTCCTAGAAAGGATATGAAAATGTCTTAAACAAAACTAACATAGGGAGGTTCCTAGAAAGGATACGAAATGTCTTAAACAAGACTACAAGGTTAACCTAGATATGTCTTAAACAAGACTGACATAGAAAGACTCCTAGAGAGGATAAGAAAGGTCTTAGCGATGACTACCTAGAAAGGTTGATAAGCGTCTTGGAGAAGGCTACCTTGAAAGGTAAGCAATTCTTTGATTGTTTCTGAATTGCCTTTGAAGAAAGGCTCAGAATGAAGCATCGAAATTGTTAAGATTAAATCGTTGAAACGATTGTATTTGCACCGTATTCGGATGATAACATCTTTTTGACTTTGGAGTGACCTGAAGAGGCAAATGTTGATTTCATGCAATGTTATGATGCATATGTCATGTAATGAGATTCTCAAAATAAATGAGAATTATGTATGTACGACGATCCCACATTGTAGGTCGTAAATAATACAGGCGTAGGAAGGCCAATTACGCAGCAATGCTCCTTGTGCGATACTAGCGTGATTTCCTCAATATCAGAAATTTTGAGAGATGCACCATTTGACTTGAAGGAAATATCCTTAGAGGGAACTCGAATATTACCATGTCATGCCACGAACCTGATATGCACTGCCCCAGTATTTGAATTCTTGAAAGATATGCCTCAGTCAATAGGATCATTGATTGTATGCCCCTGTAATCCTCGAAATTTTGCCCCTGTTGAGGAGAACCCCATAGATGTGGTTCCCTCGGTTCAGGGATCTTTATTAGCAATGATCGCCTTTGATTAACCCAATCTCCCTAATGCTAGGTATTGATTTGAATGTGAAGCAGATGCTTTTCAGAATTAGTCATGCGTCTTGGTCGTGTCCGATGGACAAAAGTTCACTGAATACTCAGAATGAGATAATGTCTTCTAGGAGATTACCTGAAGAGGTTCCTGGAAAGGATATGATATTGTCTTAAACAAGACTGTGCTTTAAACAAAGCTCGGGGAGGCACGTTTGTAAAGAAAGTCAAAAGATTCCCATAGAGGACAAAGACTATTTTGAAGAATATGGTAATTTAAACAAAACCCAGGAGAAGACATTTTGAAGAAGATTACCCTAGAAAGGATGGGATACCGCCCTGAAGAAGACTGTACTTTAAACAAAGTTTGATAAGGTTTATAAGAGAAATTTGAACATGTCTGAAAAGGCTAACTGAAAAGATTGACGGGTGTCTTAAAGAAGATCGCCTAGAAAGGCTCCTGGAACGGATGAGGGATGTTTTAGAGAATATTATTTGAAAAGGGTAAGGGATGTCTTAAAGAAGACTACTTAGAAAGGAATATGTCTTGGAAAAGACTATCTGAAAAGATTTCTGAAGATGACGAGAGATACCTGGAAAGGCTTGTAGAAAGAACAAGAGGATGTGTCTTAAAGAAGACTATTTGAAAAGGGCTCCTAGAAAGGATAATAGATTTTTGAGCATGTCTTAAAGAAGACTGTCTGAAAGGATTAAGAGACGTCTTGAAGAAAACTACATAGAAAAGGTTCCTGAAAAGGGTGTGAGGGTGGTATTAACAACATTTAACACTGAGTGACCTTTTGCAACGTGCCCCCCGGTAATGGATTTGCCCCATGGGCTATTCAGAGTCCTTGAGAGACCCCATGGATCTTGATTAGATTGCCCCAGATAAATAGGATAACAACGGGCTATGCCCTGTGTATACAGTAGCCATCTGAGTCAGGCGTAAGAGATATTTCTTTTTTGATATGCTTTTAAAGCTATTTCGCCTGTCGGTGGGATTTTTAGCCATTAGCCATGCCCCATGCAACTTCTACCTGATGTTAAAACATTTGAATCTATATAGACCAGTGTGCTTTACAATGAAATTCATAAGATGCGAATGCATATGTCTGTCTTGAAAGCTTAAAAACATTTTTGAGTAAAACAAAGTTTTTTTTTTTAGAAAGTGATATCAACTCAAGAGTTATAGTAGACCTTAAAGAGACGGGATACCTTTTGGTAACAGTATGCTTTCGAACTAACCATGCTTCATTTAGGACTTTTAAGGGTTGTAACGTGGCCTGGTTCACGGTTTTAAGAAACAAAGGATAATGGCTCAAAGTTTATTTGTACCCATCCCAATCTTCGTGATGTTCTCCAGTCCTATGCTCAGTTAACTATGCATTTAAGCTCCAAAAGACTTTGGGTGTTATAATGTTGACATTTATGATGGTTCAAAAACCAAAGGTTTATCTGCAAAGGCAGTCGTCCTCCTTTTTGTAATATTTTCCCTTTGTCGAAGGTATGTGGTGACCTCTTTTTTTTTTACTTTATTATCCCTAATTTTTACCTGAACTGTTTATTTAAAATTACAGTCAGCGGGATGCCCCAATTTTGCCTAAGTCTCCTTAATAGGTTTTGACTTAGGCCCTTGCATTGCTTTTTCTTTTTCTTTACGGATATTGACTTCCAGGTTTAATTATGACGGAGAACCATCAGTGATTATGTTCAAAGGAATAATTCCGGATAATCAAGTTAACTGAACAGCTACCCTACCCCAGGTTATATTTTGAGGGTTTTTATTTTGTACGTGAAGGAAAACTCCTACTTCTTAGGCTCAAAGGGGTTGACGAGGGATTAACATCCTTATATCTCCACTATATTGGAATTGAAACAATGCCTGTACATCGTCAACACGGTCTGTTCGAAAGCGTACTGTATGAGATTGCGGTATCGTTTTCGTCATTCTCCCTCCAAAGGCTTACAGTTTTAACGAGAGTCGAATATCACAAAAGAATAAAACCAAGTAAAAACCAGTTTTAAATATAGTGAAAACACTAGGAATAATCCAAGACACACATAAGCAATGCATTAATGATTATTGTAAAGTACATAGCGTCTGTCATACGACAAATGTTTAAACAAACAGAAAAGAGATTGCGAATGCAAATGAAACTAATGATCTAAGAATCCCTCCTTCTAGACATCCATAGCATTAGACTTGTGCGGCTCTTTAGGATGGCCGGACTCAATGACCCCTTCTTCAATTAAATCTTGCTTCCCCTCCACCATGCCTATGCATCCTTGTTCAAGATATTGCCCCTAGTTGGACTAATCTTTGCCCCACAAACCGTTGTAAAGTATTCTCGTAAGCTTTGTTGCGTTCTAAGATGAACCCCTTTATAAGTAGATACCCCTTAAGTGCATCTATGGGGGAACTTCTTTGTTGAACCAACTCGTGCTCGGTAACGACATCTATTGCGTCGACTGCCCCAACACCAGGAGGCATAGGCGCGGGCGTAGGCGTAAGTACGTAGTTTATATAATGAAGGGCAACCTTTTCTCCTTGTAGGACCAAGATCTTTTAAACATTCAATGGTTGATTCTCCTCTCTCCACGTTTTAGGACTCTTCTTGAGTTCATTTATGAGTCTCAAGAAATCAGCTAGCATAGTTGTTGATTAGATAAGGGTGAAGACAAAAATGCAAATGTAGATGTAAATGTATGACAGCATGAAAATGCGAATGCATGCGTATGGGAGAGACTCCTTGTATTATAACTCCGTGCATGCAATGCAGATGCGTGACGTATAATCCTAGGGCTAGCCTTAGAGGCGACATTAGGCCCTATTGAAATTCTTGCGAGATAAACGTTACGGCACGCCGATAGAAATCCCTTAGATTAAGGAATATGCAGAAGGTAGCGGCTGGTGACCGTTCAAGACAGTCACCAAGTCTCATGGCCATCGAGAGGCTAATCAACGTGTACCAGTGAAGTTGTCCTTGGTGGGAAGGTTCTCTGTGCGGAACACAACCTATTTAAGGACGATATCGGATGATAGGGGTGATCGTATCCGAACCAATCCAAAAGCAAAACCGCAAATCGAACCAATCCAAACCGAAACCGCAAAAAACCGCGTTTGGTTTGGATGATTTTGGATGGTTTTTGGACTGAACCGCACGGTTTGGTTTGGTTTGCGGTTTTTATTTCACGAAACCGAACGGAACCGAACCAAACCGCATATTTAACTTAAGTTTTAAATTTTTATAATTAATTTATTATCTTTCCAAATTCAATTGCACACAGCCACATCTAACGTTTTGAATTTTAATAATTAATTTATTAACTTAAGTTTTGGCATAATCCACTTAGTTTTTGTATTATATATATATATATATATATATATATATATATATATATATATATATATATATATATATATAATTCTCTACTGTCTAATGTATGTATTTCATTTATAATGTATTTTTAGCTCTCTACTGTTCTTGTATTATAATTTCTTTTGTATGGTATAATATCATATATTATATTGATATTGAATTACTTTCCTTTTTCCTTTTATTTCAGTACATTTTTATTTTATAGTGTAAACCGCAGTCAACCGAACCGATCCTAACCGCATTGGTTTGGTTTGGTTTGGTTTGGATGACTTTTTAAAAATCAACCGAACCAAACCGAACCGCAAGCATTTTTATCTCGCGGTTAGGATGACTTTTATGCTCAAAACCGAACCAAACCGCACCGCGAACACCCCTATCGGATGAAGTGAAATCCCTACAGGCTAGGGATGAAAGAAGTATAGATGGGAATCCAGACCCTACAAGTTAGAGGGTGCGCGGAAACAAACATGGAGTGACCGTTCAGGACAGTCACTAGATCTCATAGCCATCGAGAGGCCAATCGAACGCATGCTAATGAAGTTGTCCTTCGGGGAAGGACGCGTCATTGTGAAAACACATGGATGTAAAAGAAAATCCCTATAGGCTAGGGAATATGTAGGAGTAAGCACGGGGTGACCGTTCCAGACAGTCACTAGATCGCATGGCCATCGAGAGGCCAATTGACGTATGCTAACGAAGATGTCCTTCGTACGAAGGACGCAATTTTAGAAATATAATCCCTACAGGCTAGGGAACGCGTAGATGTAAGCACATGGTGACTGTCCAAAGTAGTCACTGGATCGCATGGCCATTGAGAGGCCAATTGACGTGCGTAAACGAATATGTCCTTCGTGGGAAGGACACGTAGTTGTAAGAATACAGAGATATGAACAGAAAATCCCTACAGGCTAGGGGGTGCATAAATGCAGGTGCGGGGTGACTGTTCATGACAGTCACTAAGTTTCATGACTATCGAGAAGCCAATCAACGTGCGTTAAAGGAGGTGTCCTTCGTGGTAAGGACATGGTCTTAGAAATGAAGTTCTTGCAGGCCAGGGAACACGTAGGAATACCTGCAAAAATTAAACGCAAGACATTCGCAATACATAAATTGCATATATAATAAGCACGTAAGCACATAAGCCCTAAGTTCATAGGTTCGACGTAACGGCTTAGGGTGCCTACCCTTCCCATTGGTATGTTCTAGAAGGTCTCATTGGGTCATTCATAGCCGCCGAGACTTTTTGTCTCTTTGGATTTTAGAACAACTCATTTGATCCATGAGGTTCGAGTTTTAGGGGTAGGTTCCCAGAGAGATCAGCTAAATACCCAGTCCAGCCCTTAACAAGGTCGAGCCTCGTATCAGACCTTTCCGAATATTTAACCCACTCTGAGTGGAATTATAACAAAACTCGTAGGCGATGTAGTTCCCCTCTGGTCTTAATTATAATTCCCACGCTTAGGCTTAACAGCAATAATATATAACCCAACAGTGCAAATATATATTAATATAACATTTAAACATTTAATGCAAATATATTAACATAAGCCATTAACATTTAGGCAAATAATAAAAATTAAATAAATAAATAAACAGAAATTAAATATTTATTTAAAAAAACATAACCCTAAACCAAACCCCAATTTTGGCAAATTTGCCAAACCCTAAAAAAAGTTCGCAAAAAACCTAAAAAAGTTTGCCAAAAACCCAAACCCTGCCAAAACCTAGGAGCATAATAATTCACCATTAAGTGTATCCCCAGCAGAGTCGTCAGCTGTAGCAACCTGCCCTAAAAATAAAGATTTTAGAGTCGCCACCTATTCTGAAGGGCGAATAGGAAACCCTACGCAGTTTAGAAATCTGGGTAAGTTATTATAATCAGGTCGAGGGAAGGTGTTAGGCACCCTCAACCCTTTCCTAAGGTTTGTTCTAAAGTAAAGGTTTTATGGCTAAAATTTAGAGGTTTAATAGCTAATGAAATGAGAAGGGCAAAAAGTGAGATTTGAAAGAATTGAGGTTTTAGGGAAGGGGACTCGCTTTGGTTATCCAAGTGCCTACGTATCTCCTTAGGGAGAATCAGAGTCAACGTAGTTCGGGGACAGGGTTGTACGCCTTAGAAATTGATATGGAGGTTTGAAGGCTTTTTGAATGGCCTATCGTAGTTTTAGAAATTGTGATTTGAAAGGCATTTTGAATTGCCTGATTGAAAAGGATGAAAATCCGTAGTTTGATTTTATGTGTTTTAAGTGTTTGGGCATACAACCCTGATTTGATATGGCACCGTTAGATGCGATGACCAATAGATTTGGTCAGTATAGCTAACGGATTAAGGGGCATTGCTGGTTACTCAGATCGATAGATTGATCGTCGCGGGCAGCAAATTAGATGTATTTTAATTTTGTATATTTTTTATCTCTCGTCTAATGTGACTAATAGCTTTAGTCGGGTCGAGGAGAGAATTAATCGAAGGTTAATGTTTTGCCAAATGGGCAATGGGATCGGGGTCGAAAATTTGTGTGGCATGTTGGGACGTTCATAGTATACCCCCTCAATCTGGATGCGTTAGATCTTGCGCTGCCTCAATCTGATGGCTGGACATTGCGCGTGTATGGTGGTCTTTCCTGTGTCATGCGCGCTGGAACATGAAGGAAATAGTAACTAAAATATGATATAGACCCAGGGTTCGAACCCAGGTCTGTCCCTTTACATGGATTCTTCAATTACCAATGCTGCTGCTTGTTGTTAGTCATTAGCATAATACTCATAAACGATTATATACAAAACAAGGTATCCTGGATGGACAATTAAGCATAGTCAAACCTGGGCCCTCATTACCTAACGTGAACCAATCACATAGATGGAGAGAGAACGTCATTCTCTCTTTCCTCTGCAAGGCAATCTTTTCTTCTCTCACGCTATTTCTTTACCAAAAAGGGGTAACACTTCTCTGTTCACCCATAATCATTTATCTCCCTCAAATCCCTATGCTTCAATCCCTCAAACAAAACCCATGGAAAGCAACCACAAAATCACTCGCGTGCGGTCCGATTCTCTGCAGGTGAAGGTCACGGTGGCGTTAGTGCTGAAGCGAGATTGACTCGGTGCGGCTGTTGTTGTTCGTTGATGTCTGCGACGGCAGCGTGAAGGACCGGCGAGGGGTTCAATCGCTGAGGTTGTCTGAACGTGACAATGGCGTATGGAAGGGAGCGGCTGAGATCGAGGCGGTTGTCGGTGGCATCGCGAGTGGTTAGATCAGAGGAGGTGATCTCGCGACAGGGGTTGATTGGAAGCGTGAGAAGCTTGTCTTCGCGGTGGTTACAGAGCGTCGTTGCGATTCGTAGGCTGTGATTTATTGAAGTTGTTCGCGGTTGAGTGACGAAGTTGAAAGTAAGGGAGTAGATCAAACTCGCAGGGAACTTGGAGCGGCCCGATTGTGATTAATTTTGTTTCTGTCTTTGAACCTTTTCCGCGTCTTCTTTGTTCCGGCTTTCCGACTTCGAATTACTGTTGCTTTCGGTCTTGATTAATCTCTTTCAGGTGTTGCATCGGGACGGAAGATGAAGCTTCCAAGACCGTATCGATCGGTGCAGAACTTTTGTGTTTCTTGTACATGAATGGCCGTGGGATCGGGGTCGAAAATTTGTGTGGAGAATTTAGCTTGTGGAATCCCGGCCCTTGGTATCGTGCAACAAACAAGGGTAACAGTTAATGGTTTAGGAATTGTCTATGCGTTTTGAATTGGGTCTGATATGTACAAGTATAACTTAATGTCTGATGGTTAAAAGATTAGGATAATGACAAACGTAATGTTGTATGGTGATCCTGGTATTGACATGGTGGTATTGTATGGTTTCTTCATGAGTTTAGTGTTTTGTGTTGTGAAAGTTTGGCTAAAAGTTTGGCTAAAAGACCAGAGACAGTTAGAAATTGTTGGTTTTTTTATAAAGAAAGTGTAGGCAAGTTACAAGGTGTATGTACAGAAATTGGTGAAAATGTAAAGGCAAGATCTGGTTTTTTTCTCCGGAAAAGAAGTTTGTCTCTAAAATAGGGTTTGGTCTATGTACGTGAGAGAGAGTTGGAAGGGTTCCTGGCAAATGGAGTTGGCCTGCCCTAGTTGTTAAAATCAATCCTTTTTATATTAGTCAAATTAGGTTTTTATACACCTAATGGGCCTATTGACCAATTAATTTAATTATAAAAAACTATAAAAATCCTAATTATAATAATATTTAACTAATACTAATAATCCTAATATTATATAATTAATAAAACCTAATTAGAAATAAAAACCTAATTAATCCTAATTCTTCCTAATAATAAAAGTTAATAATTTGAAATTAAACATAAAAATAAAAACAAATGTTAGTAGAACACAAATGATTTCTCAAAAAAAACATAGAATTTTTGTAACACTTGGGCCCACTGTTTAGATCCCAAAATACTTGTTATTCAAACCCCTATTTTTATTTCAACCAATTTATAAGGGAATTTTATAAGAGATCGAGTTTAATAATAGATATATTAAACCCTATGGCCATTAATTTTTAACACCCTTAATAAATTAAAATAAGAATTAAAACGGGTAAATTTTGGGGTATGACACATATCTCCTATGATTAGTTCCTTAGAATGATCTTTTTGAATCCTAATAGAGGACCATTTTCAACTTTCTCAGTGTCTGTGGATTCTGCATTATCACTTGAGTCAGTAACATTAACATCCAAAGAAGGGGATGTTTCAACATTCTCAATAGGAGCATATGTTTTAGAATCATCTATAGGGAAGAATGTTCCAACAGCATCTGTGACATCATCTTCTATTGATGAGTCATCAACCACCACATTTATTGACTCCATCATCACCTTTGTTCTTGTGTTGAACACTTTATATGCTCTATTGTTGATAAATTCCCCCAGAAATATTTCATCATCACTTTTAGGGTCCATTTTCCTCCTATAATCACAATCATTCAGAATGTCGAATTTACTCCCAAACATATGGAAATATTTCACAATTGGCTTCTTCTCTTTCCACAATTCATAGAGAGTAATTGAGGTTCCAAATCTGATAGTCACTCTATTGTGGATATAACATGCAGTGTTCATGGCTTCAGCCTAAAAATAGTATGGGAGTTTCTTAGCATGAACCATGACCCTTGCACATTCTTGGATAATTTTGTTTTTGCATTCCACCACCCCTATTTTGTTGAGGAGTGATAGGTGATGAGAACTCATGACTAATCCCTTCAGCAGGACATAATTCTTCAAAAATTTTTTCTCAAACTCCTTTCCATGATTACTTCTAATTCTGACCATATTGCATCCTTTCTCTCTTTAGAGCCTTTGATACAATTCTTTGAACACTTCAAAGACATCAGACTTCTCTCTGATAAAACTCACTCAGGTGAATCTTGAGAAGTCATCAACAACCACATAGGCATATTTCTTTCCTCCTAGACTTTCAACCTGCATAAGTCCCATTAAGTCCGTGTGTAGGAGCCCAAGAACCTTTGATGTGGTAGTTTATGGGACATCCTTGTCTTCTTCCCAATTTGGAATTCACCACAGATCCTTCCTTCCTCAATCTTCAATCTAGGAATACCTCTGACAGCTTCACTGGATATGACCTTCTTCATACCTTTCAAGTGGAGATGTCGAAGCTTTTGATGCCATAGCTTACCTTCATCCTCTTTTGACATCAAGCGGGTTGAAAAGCATTCAGCTTCTAGAGGACTCTATAGGTAGCAGTTATATTTGGATCTGGTTCCCTTCATCATAACCTATCCTCCCTTATTTGTTACAAGACATTTAGCCTTATTAAACTTAACTTTAAGGCCTTGGTCACATAGTTGGCTAATGTTAATCAAGTTTGCAGTTAGCCCTTTAACAAGCAAAACATTGTCAAGACTTGGCTGCCTTGCATGGTCCAGCTTACTAACACCTTTTATTTCACTTTTTGATCGATCTCCAAAAGTGACATAACTGGTAGATTGAGGCTTGATATCTACCAAGAACTTCTACATACTCATGTTTTTAGAACACCCACTATCAAAATACCAATCTTTTCTAGTGGAGGCTCTGAGAGAAGTGTGAGCTATGAGAGTAGTCACAGGGTCGCAACCTTTTTGGGAATCTGTTAGCTGGAGATTTCGACTAGAGAATATGCTTCTCGAAGGATTGGAGTTCAAAGAGACAAAAATGGCTTTCAATGGCCATTTCTGAGAATGTTAGTTATGGTGAAGATGACTGAAATCGAAGCTGAGTCGAGATAGGTTGTCTTCAAGACTTAAGCGTTTTTCTTAAATACAAGAATACTGAAACTTATAGTATTTCGTTGCATTCTCACTAAAGAACATGTCGCCACGTATCGAAAGAGAATTCAGGCGGGAGGATTTGAATTTCGAAATATTCTGTATAACCCAACGAGGACAGATGGCGCCCCAGGGATTCGAAATGCATGCATGTGAGCAACGTGGAATTTCGTTAGTGTAGGACCGTTAGGGTCGAATTAGTATAAATAATTGTCTTAGTATTAGGATCCAGTATATTCATTTTGTACAAATCACTCACAAATCACTTAAGTATCAAGTGTTAAGAGAAAGAGTTCGCTGAGAAATGTACGTATGACACCACACTTTAAATATGTTTGTAATTCTATTTACACAATCAAAGTGTCTTTAAATTTCCTTTACTTTTTCGCCTAGTCTTTCCTTTGATTCAAGTTTCTTTATTATCTTCGATAAGTCTTTACATTCTTGCACTTTACATTTCTGAAATTTACATTTCTTTTACATTTTCGTCAAAGTTATATTTACGTTCATAACCAGTTTATTTTTAGTTGTGTACTTTGCTATTTTATTTCGCAAGTTATTTATATGTTCATACCATAAACAAGTTTTCGAAGCAAAACAAAAGACCAACGAACATGAACCAAATTCTCTCGAAAGACAACTATTTGACTATGTCCTAGGATCAATCTAGGCGATCCTGCGAGTAACCAAAGTATATTTATAGTTTTAAGGACTAGCGGTTGTTTACCGGAAATCACCGTAAACATATTGGCACGCCCAGTGGGACCGTGTCAAACAGTTTGTCATTAATTTGTTGTTTGTTTTTGTTTAGAATATATTAACACCTTGTATAAACCTTAAGAGCGGTAAATTAACCAACAGCGTGCAACTGATTCATAAACGAAGGTATAACAAGATAATGGTCAATTCGACAGTGGAAGGGGAAATCAAGATCCCCCACAAGGGTCAGGAACAGTAGCAGCAAGTACTACAAATGTTTCGACTTCTATGCCAGAAGCACAGGAGATACCCACTTCGACAGGGTCTGCGGCCATAAGTAGTTCCCAGGCCATGCCCGAAAATACATCAGTGCCAACAGTGACAATGCTAGTCTCTAGTTTGACTACCGTGCCTCCCTTTACAAGCAGAACAGAAATACCACATTTTTTGATAAATTCTGCAAGTCAATTACATACCCCAAGGCCATCATCATCATTTGAGAGTTGGAGACCTTGGTTCCCTTATGGAATGCCACCATCATATATGGCAGGATTACAAGGTGCAGGACCCACTTACACTCAACCTAGTATAGTGACATTTTTGTCTAACGCTGGTTCAATGGGTCGGAGTGTACAAAATCCAGGCCCATCAGGCCAAATGCCTACCTTAACTACAAATAATCAAACAGCATTTAGGCACGAGATGGATGCTAGAAATCACGATATGGTGGGTATCCTTGCTCGAGAAATGGGTTTGATTTTTTCTCCCTTAATAACAAACATTGCTAGGACCAACCAGGATAATGTAGAAACATACCAAAAGATATCTTCACAAATAGGTCGTATGGCAGATTTTTTTGGAGCCCTTCAAACATCTACTAGGCGAAGAAATAACCAGTCTACCGTTCGAGAAGGCGAACCAATCTTGGAACCTGTTCAAGACTTAGTTCAGCCACCTAGGCAAAGACCCGGTGAAAGAAATCAAGTGATAGATTTAGAAAATCAGAACCGAAGGACCAATACTGGTCAACAAGAAGTTCTCGAAGAACAACCTAGGCTAGTTATAGTTAATAGAGACGAACATCCAGATGAAGTATTACACAGGGTTAGGAGAGACAGTATGGCGACAGAAAATAACCTAACTCCCCTGATAGAAAGAATTATGGCCAATAATGGCCTTAATACTAGACTTCGACGTCCAAATTACACTTCCCTTGTAGTGGAGTATATTCTACAAACTAAACAGCCAAGGGGTACCAAAGTATCCAAATTTACAAGTATCTAGTTGTATTGCGACGTTGGTCCTTCTCCAGTATACACTTCTTGGTCTGTCAGTATCGTCAGCATGCATGCGACATTCATGACATTCATCATTCATACATACTTGCATCATTTATGCATTCTTGCATTTTTCAATGTTTGCTTCGAAATCACTTGTTCATGATGTATCTATCCCCAAAAGAAACAGGTATGGGCGTGTCATCTCTCCAGTAGGTTGTCACCCATAAGCAGAAAGAACATCTACTTTCTCCAGTTCCCCACTGAGATTGTTCCTCGTGGAAGAAGGTTGCTTCATATTCTCCTCTCAAAACAAAGGAGAAAATCCCCATTCGAGTTCATTCCTCATTGGATACAAAGTCTTGTTTGACCGTTTCTTTCCAATTCTTTCATGGATAGAACCCTGTCTTTACCAGATTCAAATTTCGATTCCCCAGTAGAGTCGCGAAAAATCGCTTCAAAAACAATAAGCAATAACCTCATCATCTTAGCAGTTTATGTCTCTTTCAAATGATTTTTCCTCTCTAGGAAATTAATCATGAAGACCATGTAACAATCAGGGCTTATAACTGTTCACAAGGCTGAATAATCGTTAAATTTCCCTAGTGAAGTCGCCATAATCATTTTATCACTTGGCTGATAATTGATCATGTCTTCATAACCTCTATCACGAAGCTGGTAGTTGGTGACATTTTGTTCTGGTTATATTACTCTTTATCATGTCTATCACCATGCTGATAGTCGGTAATATTAACCAAACATTTGAAACTCTTTTTTACCATGTCATGTCTATCACCATGCTGATAGTCGGTAATACAGTTTCATACCTTTTACCTTCGCATTATTCTTTATCAAGTCTATCATTGTGCTGATAGTCGGTAATGTCGATAGGTAAGCTTTTCTCTTACAAAGCTGTTATTCCTCGGTGAAGCATACACTTGCTTTCCCAATAAAATGGATTCTCTTCCTAAAAACATATTGAGACATCCTTCCCGATCTCTTGTCCCCAGTGGAGTCAGTTCTTGATATCCCCTCGGTACATATATCCTTGCATCATTCGCAATTTTGGTATCTTAGGTTCAAAATTCGCGTTTTCTGATATTTAAGTCTCTTCCACCCTATCAAAATGAAGATTTTCAATCTTCATATCTCAGGTTGAAGAAACTTAAATAAGGGCATCTATCATACCCCAATTTTTGACCTAAGATACCACCTCATATCATTTGCATATGCATCATTTGCATCACTAACAAATTGCATAGCTTGTGTTTGCTACTTGTGCTCAGTAGGGATTAATCAAGAAATCACTCATCAGTACAAGTAACAACCAATTAGGGTTTTGTTCTCCATTCATCTCAAATGAACCATCTTCATCAACAATTAATATTTGGTCCTCAAAGATCCATTTCAACAAGCTCAAAAGCTTTGAATCAACCAAATTAGGGTTTTGACTGAAGACAGCATACCCCTGACTTTTGCTCAGGATTTGACCTAATGGCTTGGGACATGACCTCAAGAATTCAAATGCATCATATTGACCTAATCTATTGGTTCAAGACATCTCCCACACAAGGATTGATCAACAGTGAAATTTCAAGTCATCAGACCATGGTTTTAAACCTATCAAGGACTAAAATCAGGGCTCACATTTGGGAAACCCTAAAAAGCTCCAGGGCATCACTCAAAGGGTTCAATCATCTTCAAATAATCCCTATGTAAATATCCAATGGAAATTGTACTTCAAATCAAGAGCCACAGTCATCAATTTCATCTGGCCCACAATTAGGGTTTTTAACCTAATTCACCTGGACAATTGACTTTTTAATCAGGACATGGTTCCACAACTCAAACCATGGATCAAGGTCCTCTAATATCTCAATATGATCCATTCATACCATTCATTTGGTGAGGATGGCTTGATTCACCTGAAATCTCCAGAAACACGATCCACTTGAAAAAGTCAACTGTACAAGATCACCATTGACTTTTTGGATTTTTGGTCAACCCTAACTTTTGAAGTTTTAAATCATCAATATATGATATTTGAAGTCATTTGATCAAGGAAAATCAAGAAAATCAATCAAGAATCAAAAAGTCAAAATTTGACTTTTCATACTTAGAAAATTTCCAAGTGTTTTCAAGTGTTTTTTCCAAACTTTGGAAGGGAATATCTCAAAATTTCACCTACAAACTGAAAAAAACTTCCAACATAAAAGTTGTAGATTTTGATCCAATGAAAAACTTTGATACATATAATTTTTTTCAAAAGATTAACCATTTAAGAGATATGGAGCTTCAAAGTTGGTACTTTTTGCAAAATTCACTAAAAACTTCATTTTTTCCAAACTTCATGGATCTTTTTCACCCATTTCCTTAAGGATCTTGAGGAAGCTTTCAACTAAGGACTTGACGTAAATAACAAGAGCTTTCCAAAATGACCAAGAGCATGAAAAAATATGGAGTGGGGCTATGGTTTTGAATTTTGTCATTAGAGGTCCTTATGCTTGAATTATAAGCCATTTTTTCACAAAGTTTAAACACTTTTTGCCTTATGATGCAAGCAATGACATAAACAAGTAATGAATGCAAGATATTTACCACTTGAGATAAGATTGGAAGAAGATAGGAAGCACTTGAGATTTTTAACCATGGTTAAGATTTTTGGCCTTATGCATTAATGGTAAAGATTCCATTTTATCTCTTAAGCCAAATTCATAATTGCAAACTCAACTTGCTAAGCCTTGTCATCAAATTTCTTGGCCTATAAATAGAGGTCATTTCTTCATTCAAAATGACACCAAAACATTTCAAAACATATGTTTTCTCTCTTCTTTCTTAAGTTCCAAGTTTCAAAGAGTGAGAAAGGGCAAAACTCAAACCCTTGAAGTTATGGCCAAACCAATGCTTCTAACACTCCCTAAACATCATATGGGATGTGTTTGATCCATCCACACCTCACCAAAACACCCAAAACTCGGAATTCACTTTCACCCTCCATATGAACACATATTGAACCTTAACATGCCACTTTTAATTCCAGTTCATATTTGACCAAATTATCACTTCAAACATCATCAATACACTTCATATGAACTATCCAATCCATCACATATAGCCTGTAACATCATAATCATCAAATTCGATTCTCACTCACAGCAACTGCAGATCGCGTACCATGGCTTGATCCAGAGGTTTTCAGTTCATTCCAAGCATTCAAACATGTTCCATAATCATCATTGAAGCTGTCCAGATCAAGAAACAACATCTGTAACACCTCCAGGCAAGAATTCGATTCTCAGTTTTGCAAACTTTAGAGGTAAGTATCTTGAACTTCAAACTCTATCATTTATGCATCATAAATGAAAAATTGGTTTGCCATCATGTTTCTGCACACATATAGATCATTAACCCTCAATCAATTGCCATTTATCTTGCACATACATGATTTCAGATTGAATTATAGAATTAGGATTCTTCGTGTTCATCAGAAAATTAATGGTCTTAGAGCAAAAATAACTGAAATTAAATGGTACCATCATGTTCCTTGTGAAAAATCGAGCAAGATAGGCTATTCACTTGGTCCAAACAATTCAGTTTTAAGAAAATTCAAATTCAAGTTAGGGTTTGTGTTCTTGGCGCCATTTTTTGGTTCTAAAATTAAAAATTGTTTTTGAAATATAGTCAATTCTTTGCAAATGTTAAACAGACCACGCGCGTGGTCCAGTTGGCCAAGTTTTTGTGTAGTGACCTCAAGGTCACGAGTTCAAGCCCTTGTGAGACCGAAACCTCTTTTTTATCACTTTTCTCACTTATTTTTCTTCACAACTTCAACCAATCATTTAACATATCAAATTAATTCATTTTTACTTCATTTTTTGCACGCTTGTCATTTAATATGTCTATTTTATGATTATGCAAAAAAATCCCAAAAAATATTTTATTTTTGATTATTTTTCATTTAATCGAAAACAAGTCATTTTTATGACTTTTAAAACTATTTCCTTTGGTTTTCTTTTCAGAAACTCTTGATTAAATCATTTTGATTAATCAAGGCACATCAAAAAAACACTTGGGCATCCCTTAAGCTGTAAACCCCACTCCTTTGTATAAAATTAGGTCACTTTTTGTATATACGCCTATCTTTTTATACCTCAATCAATTTGATTTAAACCGTTGAATAACGAATCAAATTAAGGTTTTTTTTAAAATCTTTTCAAAAACACTGGGCATCCCTTAAGGTGTAAGCCCCAAACCTCTTTGTAAATATTTTTTCGTTTATTTACATAACTTTAATAAAAAACAAGTCATTTTTATGACTTTTTAAAGCCTTTTTCTAGGGTTTTCTTTTTTCAAAAAAACTCTTGATCAAATCTTTTTGGATTGATCAAGTCATTTTCAAAACACAATGGGCCTCTGGAATATTAAAGAGTGTAAGTACCATTCCTTTTTCCTTGTACAGTTTTTCTTTTAACAGAAAACTTCTTTCAAAACTTTCAAACTGTTTTCAATCCTTGATTAAAACAAACGATCAAAGTTTTCAAACGACGAAACCTCACGTCTTTTAACAAATCAATCAACCATGTTTTATAAAATAACACTTGGGCATCCCTTAAGGTATAAGCCCCAACCCCCTTTGTAAATATTTATTTACATAGCTTGAATCGAAACTCGCTGGGCCTCTCCTTGAGTATAAGCCCCACTCCCGTGTACATAACCTTGTTTGATAATCCATTCATCCTTAAAGGTATATTTCCTTCATAAACTCCAATGTACATACACACACTTTGTCATATATACTCGTTCATATATTTGTTCATACTTGTTCATATACTTGTTCATGTTATATATACTTGTTCAACTTAGTACAACACTAGGTTCCCCATAGCCTCCTATTGGGCTTCGTGCAAAGAATTCCCCTTAGTTAGGTTAGGACATAGAGTATGGTTTCCCGGTGAAATCGAGCTCAAACCAAATATACCATGCCTCCTTTTGGGCTTCATACAAACGAATGTGCCTCCCATAGCCTCCTCTTGGGCTTACAATGCAAGGACCCTCGATTGTCCCTCCCATAGCCTCCTCTTGGGCTTACAATGCAAGGACCCTCGGATAGCCTCCTCTTGGGCTTCGTACAAGAACCCACGGGCTTCTTAAAAGCATCCCCATATAATAATCAAATACCCTAGGAGATTAGACATTTATCATCTCTATAATAGGAGTATCTCTTCTATATCATCACAATCAAACTACTTTTTGCCACAAGGCTGGCTCATCAAACTACTTTTTGCCACAAGGCTGGCTCATCAAAACTTTTTTGCCACAAGGCTGGCTGATCAAAGTTTTTTCCACAAGGCTGGCTAATCATACTTTTTGCCACAAGGCTGGCTAAACAAAACATCTTTATCATTCTAAGAACCATAAGTGGCACGGCCCAGGTCTTATAATGAAAAGATTCAAACAAAAATCAAACAGATGTATGTGATGAAATAGATTAGATACAACGACCATTGATATGACATTTGTCTCTTATCCTTTGCTTCCACTAGCACAAGTGGGAACTACGATTGCTCTGACTTTCTCAACATCCCTTTGAGAATACGTAGGCACAAGGTCTCATCCTTGGCGAGCAAACTTCTATCTCCCTCAAACCACTCAAACCTTAGCTTCCCGTAGACCTCGAGCTATCGTTGCTCTGATTCCCTCTAAGGGATATGTATGCAGAAGATTGCGATGATCTTTGCGAGCATAATCAAACAAACAACTTAGTTTCCCACCTATCTCACAAAAGAACCTCCCTAATAGCATAGAAAGAAATAAATAGACAAATATAACAAAGAAACCTATAGAGTACTATAGATACGTAGGGTGCTAATACCTTCCCTTCGTATAACCAACCCCTCACCCGGAATCTCTCCCCCTTTTTTTGCATTGCTTTTAATTTTATTATTTGCAATGCATATCTTTTAAGGTTTGTGCAACTTTTTTCCTTTTCCTGTTTTGGAAACAATAAAAAGTTTGGTCATGACCTAAAAACAAAAAAAATCATTTTTTGAGCCCGAGCCCAAAGAAGGCATCTGGTGTCTCATCCCGATTTTCACGCGACACTACCTGAATAGGTTTCGTTTGCTGAAATCAAGATGCTTTACAGTTGTGTCGGAACATGAATTAGTCGAAATGGCTGCAGGAGGTTTAGACTATTCAATTAGAAAAAAATTGGATACTCAATATTTGAGGGATATGGCCCAGCTGGAAGATAGAGTTCGACAAGTCGAACGATTGAAAGATGAAAAGGCCAGAGCAAACAAAAATTACAAGAAGGAGAGAGTAGTATATATTGAGGCTGAAGATGCTGGAGGTGAAGCCTTCGAAGATTCATACAGTTTTGAAGAGGTCGAAATAGACTTAGCTGAATTAAAAGAAGCACCCTCATACTCTTGTAAACTGCTTACCCCTTCGAATGGGAAAAATCATGTCAAAAGTGACAAGAATGATAAATTTCCAAAGAAAACATACACTTTTGACGTCACTAAATGTAACGAAATCTTTGGTTTATTAGTTAAATATGGCCAGATGATAGTGCCTCCCAATTCCAAAGTTCCTCCATTGGAACAACGGAAGTAACGAAGTTTTTGTAAATATCATGGATTTTTAGGCCATAAAACCTCACAATGCTTTCTTTTCAGGGATCTAATTCAAAATGCTATCAAGGATGGACGTTTGAAGTTCGCTGATAAAGGAAAGAATCACATAAAGTTCGATGCTGATCCCCCCAATGTCGCTGACACCAACTATGTTGAACCAGTCGACATCAATATGGTGGATGTGTCTGAAGCTGACATTATAGAATGGGAGATGATTTTGACAGGAAAGAAGGCTACTGAGAGCCTAAACAACAATGTAATCTTCAATACTGAGGTTGAAGAGTCATTCGAGTCAAAGACCACTGAAGGTCTTGAGGAGAAAACTAGTGAGGCCACTGAAGACCTCAGAGTGAAGCTCCAACAGATAAGAATTTCTAAAGTTCCCCCAGCAGGGGTCAATATGGTGAACGTTGGACAAACTTTATCTGAAATCGAGGAACTAGAGAAGTGACTGGTGAAAGAAAGAGAAAAAGGAAACTATGGAAATCCACGGGCAAATGAAAGCTTGAAATATTATCTCTGGAGGTGTCACGAGAAAAATGCTGGACGGATGCTAATGTGTCCAAGGTGCTCGATTATGCTGAATCAAAGGGTCCAAGCTAACTATGAAAGGGCCCAACGAAACAAGATGCAGGGGCACTGGAGGCAAGGAAACCAGTTGCTGAAGGTTTACCCAAGGCCTGGAGAAAGTCTTGTAAGCTTCCTGGTTCGATGTCATAAGGCAAAGACAGAAATCATTATGTGTCCCAGGTGTGGGACAGTATATGATAATCTGATGGCAGAATCATTCGAAAGGATATCATTCTCTACAGGGTGGGATGTTCAAGGAGTAAATCCCAACATGTACGTGTTCGACAATCAAACAACATCAAGAAGGCTTGATAGACCTCCTCCCAAGGCTCGCAGAGTGACATTCAGACTCCCCGCAGAAGTACCCTTGGATAGATGGACACAAGCTGGCGCAGGGAATAACAAATGGCGAAGCTGGGACCAAGGTGGACAAACTGCAATGGCTTATAGAAAGCAGTTCCAGACGTCAAATCGAGAGATGTACAGGCTTGAGAATTACAAAGGCAGGAACCCAATGTCCAGATCTCAATGGAGGAGACACCAGAGAATGAAGAAAGCCCAGAAGGAATCCAAGGCGAAGGATGTTGGAGAATCCAGCAGCACCAAAGTCCCAATACAGGGGGGCAAAGTCAAGCAAACCTCCGGTAGAACGCAAGTTGTTCAGTTCTGAAAATGAAAAAGAAGAAGAAAAGATGCAGTCTAGTCCTTGGAAAGAAGACGATAGGATGACTATTGATTTCGATTTAGACGGAGTGTCATCCATAAACTTCAACTGCAATGTGGTGTCAATTCTTCCTCACGATTTTTACCAAGAGACGGAAGTCGAAGATTGCGAGGAAGCTGACGAATAAGAAATGGCGAAACACAGACCAGTGTGTTACTATGTGCTGAATAATGGGGCTGTCGAAGAGCAGAATGCATTAACAAGGTCCTAGTTGATGGAGGGGCAGCAGTGAATCTAATGCCCCAATATATGCTGAAAAGGGTTGGTATGTTCGACACTGACATAAGGCCACATAATATGATCTTGTCCAACTATGAAGGAAAAGTAGGACATAAGTTGGGAGTTATCCAAGTAAACCTAACTGTGGGTTCAGTCCCGAGGCCAACTATGTTCATGGTTATACCAGCAAAGGCGAATTATAACCTTTTGTTGGGAAGAAAATGGATCCATGGGGTTGTTGCCGTACCTTCGACAATGCATCAAAGGTTAACTATCTGGAGAGAAGATGGTATAGTCGAAAACATAGAAGGAGATCAAATTTACTATATGGCTGAAGTGAATCAAGTCAACAAAACCAGTTTCGGCAGAAATTTAGCCAACATAGGGCCATGCCATGCAGCAGAAGATATATACTCTCCAAATAAAAATGCTATGTATTATATATCCTTACACCCCAATGGATTCTAGTGGAACAGAGAAATAATGGAAGGTCCAGAAGAGACAGAACCCATCGAAGGATTACCAGGAATACGACCAACTGGCTGGGACGAAGACGTTGATTATGTCTGAGTCATCTTTCTTCGAAAAGATTTCGGCTTACATAGCCAAAAATAAAAGGAAAGAGGCTCTTGAAGCCGAAATATCAAACATGGGTGTCGAAGCCACACAAAAAGAATCAGAAGTACCAGGCCCCGGGATACACTTTATCCCACAACCACCTAACGATGCAATCCATGACGAACAGGTTTCAGGCAAAGAAGCAGGTCAAAGATTAGACGCGATCTATGGTGAAGAACCTTTGGGGTTTGAAAAGGATCTAATGGAACCAAATATAAAGATGTTAGCTCAAGACCCACTCTAAGAAGTAAATCTTGGAGACGAGAGTCGAAAAAGAGTGACATACATGAGCGCAAAATTGGACCCAGCCCTAAAGTCAAAAGTCATTGCGTTACTAAAAGAAAATAAAGATTGTTTTGCGTGGGACTATGATGAGATGCCTGGTTTAGGGAGAGACTTGGTCAAATTGAGGTTGCCCATAAAAGGAGGGAAGAAGCCCACCAAGCAAACTCCTAGAAGATTCTCACCAGAAATCCTCTCGAAGATTAATTAGGACTACGAGGTATGTCGAATGGATTGCTAATATTGTACATGTTATTAAAAAGAATGGTTCTTTAAGGGTAGGTATAGATTTTCGTGATCTAAATGCAGCGACCCCTAAAGATGAATATCATATGCTTGTGACAGAGATGTTAGTAGACTCAGCCGCAGGTTTCGAATATCTTAGTATGCTAGATGGATATTCAGAATACAATCAAATTTTCATTGCAGAAGAAGATGTGTCCAAAATAGCTTTTCGTTGTCCTGGGGCAATAGGGACCTACGAATGGGTTGTTATGCCTTTTGGCATGAAAAATGTTGGGGCAACTTATCAGAGAGCAATGAATTCTATATTTCACAATTTTATAGAAACATTCATGCAGGTGTACATATATGATATTGTTATAAAATCTGTTTCAGGTGATAGTCATCTTAATCATCTTAGCCAATCATTCGAAAGAATGAGGAAACATGGCTTGAAGATGAATCCCCTTAAGTGTGCTCTCTTTGTGCAAGCTGGAGATTTCCTAGGCTTCGTAGTCCACAAGAAGGGAATAGAAATTAATCAGAACAAAATGAAGGCTATTATGGAAACAAAGCCTCCATCCACGAAGAAAGAGTTGCAGTCACTATTGGGAAAGATAAACTTCTTAAGAAGATTTATCTCTAATTTGAGTGGGCGTACGCAAGCTTTCTCCCCCTTACTTCTCCTGAAGCAAGGAAGGTTCGAATGGCGCACTGAACATGAAGAAGCTTTTGAGAAAATCAAGCAATATTTGATGCACCCACCCATCTTGTCCCCCCCACCAAATGGAAAGAAGCATATGCGCATTTACATCTCAGCTTCTGATACTACAATAGGTAGCATGTTAGCACAAGAAGATGAAAATGGCATCAAAAGAGCCATTTATTATTTAAGTAGAGTACTCAATGATGCCATAGAAAAACTCTGCCTTTGTTTATATTTCTCTTGTATAAAACTCAAGTATTATATAAAACCAGTTGATGTTTACGTTTCATCTTACTTTGATGTTATTAAACACATGCTATCCAAACCAATATTACATAGTCGAATTGGCAAATGGGCTTTGGCCCTTACTGAGTATTCTTTAATCTTTCAACCTCTTAAGGCAACGAAGGGACAAATTGTATCAGATTTCATTGTAGATCATGCAGTGATTGAGAACCCTCAGCAATATGTTGATTTGAAGCCTTGGAAGTTGTACTTCGATGGTTCAACACACAAAGAGGGAAGTGGAATTGGTATTCTTATAATTTCTCCTGAAGGAATTCCAACAAAGCTCAAGTATAAAATTGAAGGCCCTCTATGCTCCAACAATGAAGTTGAGTACGAAGCATTGCTTGCAGGACTTGACGCCTTGTTGGAATTAGGGGCAACTAGAGTCGAAATTAAAGGAGATTCAGAATTAGTAATAAAGCAACTGAAAAAAGAGTACAAATGCATCAAAGAGAATTTGATCATGTATTTTGTCATGACAAATAGGTTGCTCAAAAAATTCGAATACGTGGATTTGAAACACGTCTCAAGAGTAAACAATCAAGAAGCAAATGATTTGGCACAATTAGCCTCAGGATACAAAGTATCAAAGGAAAAATTAGAAGAGTTGATCGAGGTAAGAGGAAAGGAAATGGCTACAAAATTGTCTCCAAGTGATCTGGAGAATTCACAATTAGGCTTCGCTAATGAAAAGAATTCAAAGTGTTAAATATAGATTCTTTAGCAGATACATATTAGAGGAGTCCAATAGTAAACTACTTGAGAGATCCTTCGACAGATACGGATAGAAAGGTAAAATATAGAGCCTTATCATACTTCTTGATGGGAAATGAATTGTTCAAGAAAACCCCTGAGGGAGTCTTACTAAAATGTCTGGGCGAAGCCGAAGCTTACTTGGCACTCTTGAATGTGCACAGTGGGGCATGTGGTGCTCATCAAGCGGGGCACAAAATGAAATGGCTTTTCTTTCGTTATGGAATGTATTGGCCCACTATGCTAAAAGATTGCACAGAGTTTGTCAAGGGTTGTCAGGAATGTCAGGAACACGCAAGTATTCAACATGCACCTGCAAACGAATTGAGTTCAATCATTAAACCATGGCCTTTCAGAGGTTGGGCATTAGACTTAATTGGAGAAATCCGTCCCACATCATCCAAAGGCCAGAGATATATATTAGTAGGAATAGACTATTTCACAAAGTGGGTTGAAGCAATACCACTAGCCAATGTAGACCAAGAAGCTGTGATTGAGTTTATTCAAAAACATATATTGTATAGATTTGGAATCCCAGAAAGCATAACCACAGACCAGGGATCAGTGTTTACTGGTCGAAAGATGCAAGATTTTGCGAAAGAGATGGGATTCAAGTTATTCACTTCCACACCTTATTATGCTCAAGCAAACGGACAAGTCGAAGCAGCTAATAGAGTAATAATTTGGCGGATAAAGAAGCACGTAGGGAAGAAACCTAAGAATTGGCACAAGACTTTGGACCAGGCACTCTGCGCTTGTCGAACATCACCCAAAGAAGCTACCAATACTACACCATTCCAATTGACATTTGGGCATGACGCAGTACTTCCAGTCGAAATATACTTGCAATCAGTCAGGATTCAGAGACATGAAGAAATTCCCCCAAATGTATATTGGGAAATGATGATGAATGAATTAGTTGATCTGGACGAAGAAAGGCTTCGAGCAATGGAGATGATAAAAAGGCAAAAAGAAAGGGTATCGAGAGCATATAACAAAAAGGTGAAAGGTAAAGTATTTGTTAATAATGATTTAATTTGGAAAGTTATTTTTCCTATAGATCGAAAGAACTAAGCTTTAGGCAAATGGTCTTCGCAGTGGGAAGGCCCTTTTCGAATCTTAAAAGTATTCTCAAATAATGCCTATGAGATAGAAGAACTGGCAGAAGATCGTAGGATCTTAAGAGTAAATGGAAAGTATCTGAAAAGATACAAGACAGTCATGCACGAAGTAAAGATTGCAAAAACGTAGATATTAAAATATATGTCGTGGGCTAAAATGGCAAACGTTCGCCAAAATGGCTTTATCCTTGGACAAGATGTGTAATGTGAAATAAGAAGAAAATCGAGGTCGAAATATATTTCATTACTACCAAGAACCAGAGATACATGTGTTCAAAATAGATTGCAATATATGCAAACCAAAATTACAATAAGTACTATTAAGCGAGATAGGTACTAAACATCAAAGATAACAAAGCAAAAGTAAAGACCCACGATATCTTCAACACCCTTCATTTAACTCTAAGTTGCAAATCTTCTAAGCTTAGAAAGGGCAGGCTTTTCGCCTCGAAAGAGTCAAGGGATCCATCCTTGCGCAACCTTTGTGCTATCCCTAGTTTGACAAACATATGAGACAGCAGTCTTCCGTAAGGAAGACAAAAGGGTGTGCCTTGGCGAGAAATGGCAACATCTTCGGTGAGATGTTTGAAGATCATTAGTGGAATGTTGATCTTTCGTTTTTAGAGAGCACAGAGCATGAACTCCAGGTTCCACACCATGATGCTTTCTTGATCTTCCTTTCGTGGGCGAAAGTTACCCACCAGAAGTTGATGCCAAATTCTGTATAGGAGTGCGTTGAAAGGATCATTAGCAAAAACACTCGCTAAAACATCAGAGGTGCTCTTGGCAAAAGAGTCATCACAAAAAATACCAGTGTTATCACATCTCATCACTTCAGAAATAAGTGTTGGAGAAATGATAATGCGAGACCCGTAGACTCGGGAAGCGATTATGGTTTTCCCTTCTGGGTCCATCTAGATGGATGCAAACATCTAGAAATCAGCCAGCATGTTCGGATAGATAGACCCTTCTAAGATTCCGAGATAAACCTTTAAGTTTTGGGTGGCAAATAGTTCATCAAGATCAATGCCATGTTGGTGAAACTCTTCAGCAGAAGGTTTAAACTCTTTCTGAATGGGAGAGATAATGTTGTTATAAGTTAAAGGCGTCATCACTGCAAGAGAGAGGTATAAGAAAGATGAAACCTTGATGAAAAATGTGGAAGAGGATGAAGAAATGGTAAGGTTTATATAGAGGGTTATTGTCTTGAAGAGTGGTTACGCTTTGAAATCTCATTGGACCGCGTGTGGGATACCCGAGGGAAGATATGGAGTCTGCCATTTCTAGTCTTGGAAGTTGAAATGTAATCATGATAGAAACTGATACACGCACGTCTTAATTAGACGTTTTGGAAAAAGTGAAGTCATGATTAACTGACTGTTACGGCTAGTAGAGTGGAAACGTCAAGTCAAAAACGAAGTGACTGCGAAGGGTAATCATATCACATGCATAAGCTATCGATGTCATTATGATGGTTGAAAGAGTAGGTTTTGACAATTTAAAAATTGTTAAAAATGTTATTTGTGACATCACATGGTAGAATAAAAGTACAGGTTAAGGCGTGAGAGTATGTACCATTGGTTTCTTGCCAGTGTGAACAGAGTCATCCTCACTTGCCTTGTTGCTTCTCGAAGCTTCAACATCCTTTTGTGCAGCTACCTTCTTGATAACTTTCTTTCGACCTAGAGCTGTGAATAAAACAAAAATTAGTATACAAACGAAGAAAGGGTTTTAATCGAAAGATTATCCAAGCCCCAAACTTTAGGTATTGGAGTCAGAACATGAACGTGCTCGAGACTTGTATGAAGATTTCCTTTGAAATTTTCCAAGGTATGCTTAGTCGAAACCGCTCGTTCAGCGCATTTTTTGGATTGTTCGCAAAGGATTTTAGGGACATTCCCACACACAAACCAGTCTGGAAAAGGAGGGCTTAAAGCCACACCAAAGTCAGCGCTAGGTAATGCAGGGAATTTTGGAGGATAGAGCTTGAAATCCACTTCATAACATTGTTCAGGTCGAACATACGTGGGCAATTTCAGCTTATCTAGTTTATCAAAAAAATTGTCACGCAAAGTGACCGCAGCTTCGCGAACGGTCCGACTAAGGTCATCAGGCCTATAGATAGTTTCAAAGAACTTTTGAAAAGCTTGAATTTCTTTAATATGGGTTGAAGTACCTTTTTTGAAGTTCGCCTGCACATCAGCAAAAGCTTCAGTTAGTTCTTGCGAAAGACTATCCGCGTCAAAGATTTGCTTGTTATAATATCTTTTCCACCACTGATGGAAATCTATAGTAGAATAGAAGGCAGGTTCGAAGGAAATGGGAGAGAGGGTCGTGATGCCAACATATTTCGAGATCTTAGACTCATAATCTTCTTCAGATGAGTGCATGGTGTGTAGACATATGTGATTTCTCTTTTCGTACATACATTTAGGTTTGAGTTGAACCAAACCAAATTGTCTTGATACGAGGTTAGGTTGGTAATAAAGAAGACAACAATGACTCTTTGGGGACCGTAGTCGATGGTACAATAGTTTAGGCGTCAAGAAATCCTCCCAGATAACCATGGATTATGCTTGTTGGTATGGAGAAGTTGCAGGAAATTCTCGTGTGAACCATTCAGGACCCACCTCTCTTTTCACAAATGGAGCCATAGAAGGACTGAAGTGATAATGTTTAGCAAACATCATCATGTATGCTCGAAAAGTTTCACGCAGTTTTCCTGTTTCTTCTATAGGAGTTAGATGGGCTAGCCTAGTCCCTTCAACTGTTCGATTCCGAATGGCCGTATTTTCTCATCAACAATGCCTTTACGTGGGAGGTAAGCTTCGAAGGTGGCGTTGAGCCATAGCTATAGTAGCCAGAAGGGTCCGGTGAAGAGAAGAGATCCAGTTTTGTAATCTTTGACGAGATCTAATGCTTCGCCAAGACTTTCATAAAGGTACCCTAAAATTAGCTGGCTTAAATTTAATTTCTTTCCATCATTTATCTGGTTGGCCATACAAAGGTACCTCTTTGCCACTTGGAGAGATCTAGAACAAAAAAAAAGCATCTTGAGAGCCAAAGTGCCAGAAATGCAATGTGCTCTTCATCTGTTACTTCATCAGTCGTGGTGTCATGATGCTTCAGTATGAATGGAGTATAAGTGTCTTTGATTTCATTAAATTGAATGGTATCGGTGTCCATGTAGTTGGGATCGAAAACTTCCCCTGTTGGTCGAAGGCCTGTAATAGCGGCTATGTCGAAAAGGGTCGGGGTAATCATCCCACAAGGAAGATGGAAGGTATTATGAGAAGCATCCCAGAAATATACAGATGCTACTAACATGGTTTGGTTGTATTCTAAGCATGTCTTAGATGATTGGATCAAATTATAAATCCCGAATTCTTTCTAGAATGAAGCTTTTTTGGTTTCCACCTTAGCCAACCAAGCATAATAAAGTTCAGGATCCTTTGCTAAAGGGATTTCTCTAAACACTTTGAGGAAATTGGTCATATAATTCAATCTAATTTTCTCCAGAACTGTTGCAGCTTCAGTCGAGGCATCGTCTACACTAGTGGTGTCAGCTAAGATTGGGTAACCCCCTTTGTGTATTTTGTTCTTACTAACTAAGGGCCTAGTTTTATAATAAACAGGAAAGAATTTACCTCGAGAAGAACTTTTATCCCCAGGTAAAGGACCCATAAAAGCATGAGGTTTTCCATAAAGAAGAAAAGGGATGATTACCTGAGGAGCATAAATCGCGCGAGTTTCTTCTAAGTTTAGGTCTGGAATGTATTGCTAATTACCCACTTGTGTAGGGCGTTGAAATTATTGAACAGGTTGGAGAGCGTTTGAAGTCTCCGATGTGGGGATTTGGACGGTGGAAGATGCCATGGATGAAGTTGCTTCAAGAAACAAGTTTGAAACCTAAAAGGGTTTTTTGTGTGTTTAAATTCAGAAGGATGGACAACAAGGTTGTGTAATGAGGAAAAAACCCTGGAGGCTAAAGCTTTGGTATTTAAAGGTTTAGTGAGAACTTTTCAAATCTTTTTTTGAATAAAGTTCAAAATGACACGCGTCAGAAGTTGGTTTAATCCCGTGGCAGTCGAACAGTTATTGGCCTTACTCCTAGTATCTAGGAGTAATGATCATAAGTAATGACAAAACGTGGGAATGCACGTTTTGAGGAAACGTTTTTTGAAAATGACAAGACGTTTTCAAAGGTAAGTCATAAATGATTGTGACGTTAGTCATATGTCTTGGAACTCTAAAAGGTATGGGTAAAGCGAAATCTCATTATGACAAGAAACGCCTATTTCTCTTGTTTTTCAAAACAGGCATTTATTGGGGGTAATTTGTTAGCTGGAGATTTCGACTAGAGAATATGCTTCTCGAAGGATTGGAGTTCGAAGAGACAAAAATGGCTTTCAATGGCCATTTCCGAGAATGTTAGTTATGGTGAAGATGCCTGAAATCGAAGCTGGGTCGAGATAGGTTGTCTTCAAGACTTAAGCATTTCTTTGAAATACGAGAGTATTGAAACTTGTAGTATTTCGTTGCATTCTCACTAAAGAACACGTTGCCACGTATCGAAAGAGGATTCAGGCGGGAGGATTTGAATTTCAAAATATTCTGTATAACCCAACGAGGACAGATGGCGCCCCAGGGATTCGAAACGCATGCATGTGAGAAACGTGGCATTTCGTTAGAGTAGGACCGTTAGGTTTGAATTAGTATAAATAAGGGTCTTATTATCAGGATCCAGTGTGTTCATTTTGTACAAATCACTCACAAATCACTCAAGTATCAAGTGTTAAGAGAAAGAGTTCGCTGAGAAATGTACGTATGACACCACACTTTAAATATGTTTGTATTTCTATTTACAGAATCAAAGTGTCTTTAAATATCCTCTACTTTTTCGTCTAGTCTTTCCTTTGATTCAAGTTTCTTTATTTTCTTCGATAAGTCTTTACATTCTTGCACTTTACATTTCTTTTACATTTTCGTCAAAGTTATATTTACGTTCATAACCAGTTTATTTTTAGTTGTGTACTTTGTTAGTTTATTTCGCAAGTTATTTATATGTTCATACCATAAACAAGTTTTCGAAGCAAAACAAAATACCAACGAACATGAACCAAATTCTCTCGAAAGACAACTATTTGACTATGTCCTAGGATCAATCTAGTCGATCCTGCGAGTAACCAAAGTATATTTATAGTTTGGAGGACTAGCGGTTGTTTACTGGAAATCACCGTAAACAGAGTCCACTTCTTCTTTGGTTTACCACCAGTTCGTTCATGTCTGGGCTGTGAAACTATCTTAGGATATCCATGTAACCTGTAGCATACGGCTTTTATATGGCTAAACCTTCCACAATAATAACATCTTTGATTCTTCTTTTCAGAGAACTTCTTCTGATGTTTCTGAGGATGTTGAGGCTTTTGATCTGACATCTTCTGTTTTCCTCCAGCAGAGACAAACTTCACTTCTGCCACTCTATTTTTGGCATTTCCTTGATGAGTATAACCAATGCCTTTGTTATTACCTACATTCTTCCCAATTTGAAGAATCTTATCTAGCACATTGGAGCTACTATTAAGCATTCTAACAAATTAAGTTGTATTTCCTAATTTCGACTTGAGCAATATAACCTCTCCTTTGAGTTCATAGATGATAGACAGTTGTTTCACCTTCTCATTCTGGAGTTGTGCAATAACCCTCTTCTGATCTTCAACATATTGATCAACTTTAATGCTTTTGAGGCATAACTCCTTTTAAGCTTTGGAAAGCTCCTCAAAAGTAAGCTCTTCACAATCTAATTCTTCATCACACACTCCAGATAAGGCAGTGACATGCTTGGCAGTTTCAGTGTCACTTTCAAACTCAACTTCTCACCATGATACAATCATCCCCTTTTTCTACCTCTTGAGATATGTAAGACATTCAGCGTTTATGTGTCCATATCCTTCACACTCATGGTACTAGACTCCATTTCCTTGATAGAATTGCTCTTCAGTCTTGGACTTTTTATCAGCATCTTGATTTTTGCTGATGTCGAGAGACTTATTCTTGACATTTGGTCTCGACTTCCAGTCTATCTTCTGAAAGATCTTCACCTTTGTCTTCTGAACTCTCAACATTGGACACAAATGCTAAGCTCTTCTTCTTTTCGGACTTTTCACCAAGTCCCATCTCAAAGGTTTGAAGTGATCCCATAAGATCATCAACTTTCACAGTGTTTATATCTTGGGCTTCCTCAATAGCAGTAACCTTCATGTCAAACCTCTTTGGTAGAGATCTGAGAATTTTTTTGACCAGTTTGGCATCAGACATCTTCTCGCCTAGGGCACCACAGGCATTGGAAATATCCATGATATTCATGTGAAAGTCATGAATACAGTCATCTTCTTCATTCTTAAGTTCTCAAACTTAGTGGTAAGAAGTTGAAGTCTTGACATCTTTACCTTGGAGGTTCCTTCATGTGAAGTCTTCAGGATTTCCCAAGCATCTTTGGCAACAATACAACCCCTAATCAGTCTGAAGATGTTCTTGTCCACTCCATTGAATAGGGCATTCAATGCTTTGGAATTTCCCAGGGCTTCTGTATCATATTTATCATCCCAGTCTGCCTCCTCCTTGACAGTAACATTTTTGTCCTTGTCTTTAACCTTAGGAGGACTCCAACCAACAGCTCTCCAGGCCTTGTCATCTATGGACTTAATGAAATCCACCGTGCGAGCTTTCCAATAGTCATAATTGTTCTATCAAGAATAGGTGGTATATTCAAGAACCCTCCTCTTTCCTTGTCCATTATACCTGAAAATATCTCCCTTGAATCTCACCCAGAATCATAGCAGGATTTCTGCTCTGATACCAATTAAAATTCTGGCATTCAGATTACAGATGTCATTAAGGATGTCTAGACAACGTTTTCCAAACACACACAATGACAACGTATAAAACAATGTAGTGCAAAAACTTAAAGAACACAAGTAATTGTTCACCCAGTTTAGTATAAACAATAACTACTCTGGGGGCTACCAAACTAGAGATAAGTTCACTATGATAGTATTAATTCAAAGTACTATGCAAACAATCTCTAGTTCACACGTAAATAACCTCCAGTTTACTGACTTATCACTTAATCACTACCCGTGCTATATTTCTACCTAAGACTCACATAGGTATGAGGCCCTCCTCAATCTCCCTCAATCACCATTGTGATGATCAATTACAAATATTATAAGACACACTTCCAAAACCCAATCACTCAATGCTTACAAGCTTATTAGTAAACACAAAACTTACAACTCGATGAAAACACCAACATCTTCTATCAATATGATATTATAGTGGCTCGCAATAGACAAGACTACACAAACTCTAACACAAACTACAATGTAAGTTCCACCAAATAATAGGTTTGATGTTTGTTATTTATAACAATCTTCAAGGCACTCCAGAAAACTTCCAAAATCTTCTCCATGAAGATAGGGCTCCAAATATTATATTCCTAAATATTCTCCATATTTAGTAACTAATCAATTATCTTGAAAACAGAGACAGTCTCTTATCCTTTAAATCAAGCGCCACATTGGATTGCATAATAATCCAAAATATTCCGCACTTGTACATGAACTGACTTCAACAGATCCAGCTGTAACATATCAAACGCGATGTCAAATAAAATCTACATAAGATATATTTCTTGACATGTCTTCTTCAATTGAAGTGAATGGAACATACTGTTCAACATGTTTCCATAAGTTAGTTTTACCAAACATAATGTCAATCAAAATACAGAGAATAAACATATGCTATTAACATCAAAGGACCCAAGAAGATAAGTACCAAAGGAAGAATTTAAAGTCCAGTTATGATGCAGATGATGTTACCAATAGCTGCCCTTCAAATGACACAACTAAAGAAACAATTATGTTATATTGTTTCCCTACTACAAGGGAAGAAATCACTTCACCTTATATCAACAAGAAAAAATCATTGAATTTTTTGATTTTTGGTAAGATCCATAATATTACCGTTTAATTGTTCTATTTGATTAAATCATTATTGCACAAGTTATTTAGCATTAAGTAAGTTGTGTAGGTAAGAAAGTATGTTTAATTAGTTTATATGCATGGTCTATAAAGAATATAAACTTTTAGTCAAAAGGACCGTGACTATGGAAGAACTCATACATGTTATCTTTGGTAAACTAACCCCTAGTAGATAGAAGTAAGAGATTGTTAATTTTAAAGGTATCCTTTAAAGAACATCATTGAGAGATGAAAATAAAGGAAAATAAAAATAACAAAGACAAGAGAAAGTCCAAAGGCCAAATAAAATAAAAAAAGTCAAGTCAAAGAAGTCAATTAAAAAAAGTCTATTTTAATAACGGAGTACTATATAATCATATGTGTTATGAAAATTTATGTTAGTGGATGTCCATCCATCTCCTAGTTCTTCATCTTCCTATTCCATACTTAATATGTGTTTAATATGTATGATTTTTTATCTCCCTTGAGTCCTATAAATAGAGACCCATATTACAATGTAAAGCACACTTGAAATAAGATAAGATAATATTGCTCTCTTTCTTCTCTATCTCTCTTTAATCTCTCTATTGTTTTAGTTAGTTTTATAACACGTTATCAGCACGATACTCTACAACGCGAGTCATGATATAGCCAGGTTCTACGTTATTTTCTAATCTTAATATATTTGAACCAATATAATATAATTCATGATTTTGTTACTATTTTTTTTCTTCATATAAATATGTTTATTTTTTATATATTTTATAGAGAAATTTATTTACCTTGTACAATAATATTAGATTTCTTTGATAATTCTTGTTAAATTCCAGAAGAATTTAACATTAAAGCATTTCTATATGTTTGTCCGAAATTGAATTTTAACACATAAAAGTGTTAATTTAATATTCAAACATCCCTGAAGGATTGCACAAAGAATAATTTTTCTTGACTGTTGTTTATGGAAATAATTTGTGATATGTGATATTTGTAGAACTAAAGATTATTATTATTAAACTATCTCCAAATTATTATTCAAAGATTGAGTTTAATCGAGTATTGTGTTTATCAATAATTGATGAATTTCAGAAGAATTCAAAGTTCGATAATCTTTAAAAGGTCGCATCTATAATATTATTGAATCCCAGAAGGATTTCATAATTTTTTTTTTGTATCGATCTAAAAATTCATAAATTGTAATATGCTCATTAAAATATTGTCATTCTAGAAAAATGACACAAATAATTTTAACGCATTCCAGAAGGATGGTTATATATATTTTTTAGATTATTGTATATAACAAATTATTTTTATAGTTCCTGGAGAACTTATCAAGCATCCCTGAAGGATAGAAAAATAAATTATTTTTATAGTTTTTGAAGAACTTATCCATCCCTGAAGGATAGTCAATCAAATTAATTATATGACGATATAATTTTAGTGATATAATATTGTTTGATTAAATATATTTAATTTTATAAGGGGTAATTGTTTGATAATTATATGATAATATGTTCATATGAATGTGTTTGATTAAAGTGTTTAATAATGAGATACTATTATTATATTGGTTTTGAATTATACTGGAGGTATTGAATATATTTGTATTACACAAATGAATTTGGACATAAAATGTATAATAGAAAAGCTACCGTTTTTTTTTTCTTGGGCTTGTACTACACTTATATTAGTACAACTTAAGCACATGTCATTGTAAACCATTAGTTTACAAATTACACTTAAATGTGTCGTTGGTAAAACCGGTTGGGTCATCTCGGATATAATATGATGCGAATAATTTGTATTGAAGAACCAGAAGTTTCTTCAATCCATTAAATTTTTGTGTGTTTCTAAAGGAAAATAAAAATTTGAGAAATTGCGTTTTTATGACATTAACTGTTGCATCGACTAAAAATATCATGCATATGTCTCTATTCACAACCAGAAGTTTGTGAAATTATTTTCTCACCTAATTAGACTAAGATCTTGTTTTCTAGACTTTTTTTATAGAAATTCTTGTATAAGTATCACATATATATTATTAAAATTGATATTGAATATCATGTAATATATGTTCATAAAAGAAAATGGACCCGAAGATCCATTCTTTAGACGTCTAAAGTTAATTATATGGTTGATACTTATGAGATCATCAATTCTAAATTATATATTTGAAACACCCAAAGTATGATATTAAGATATTTATTTGCATTAAGCCAACAGTATACTATATCTTAGTCCTCCCTAATGTATTCTAATATTTCTCATCTTAATGAACATTTGGATGTGTTGTGTATATTCCAATTGCTCCAATATAATACATTAAGATGAGTCATGAAAGAATATTGGAAAAATATAATTAATATGAATCTCAATTTTGAGGATATAATTTGAGCAAATAATCAAATACTTGATTTCAGCCCAGTAGGCTAATTATCACTTGATAAATTAATTTTCCCAATATTAGGGGGAGAGAATAAGCAGCTGAAATCATGAACAAGAAGTTCAAATGAACAATTTAAACTAAATTGTTGCCTTGATCCTCGTACAAATCAATATGAACCAAATGTTCACAATATTATTCATTTGCAAAGTTTATGAAATAAATTATCAGCTGATAATACTCCACTCAAAGTGGATTCTCTTATTGGATAATATAATAATGCAAATGAGTTGTTGTTGCGCCTGAAGCGTGGTATGAAAGTTGGTTCCAATGTTAAAAATCCTCTACTAAGAAAAGAAACTAAAGATGACCCAAGTGAGGATATGAAAATGCTTAGAGCACTTTGACATAATTTAATTTTCAGTTCCAGAAGAATAAATCAAGTACTTGAAATATGAAATAAAGAGATCTCGATAAATTATGTCATGGATGAAATGGAATGGAACCGAAATTGAGATAACCAAATAAAGTCAATATTGACAATGTCTTTGTATACAATATAGCGCTAAAAGTGATCAATGATAACGAGGATCATGAGTCAAAGTCTATTAAAGATTGTAAACTAAGTGAGAATTGGCCAAAATAAATATATTCAATTGAAGAAGAATTAAACTCACTTTACAAGTGACTCACTTTTGGACCTGTAGTCTGAACACCTCAAGGTGTGAAACTAATTGGATATAAATGAGTTTTTGTGAAAAAGAAAAATAAGAATGATATGAAGTCTGATTTATTGCTCAATGATTTTCACAAAGACCTAAGATAGATTTTGATAAAAACATATTCACCTGTAGTGGATTCAATCAATTTTTGATTAATTAGTCTTGTAACACATGAAGGACTTAATTTGAACATGATGGATGTAATGTCATCTTATTTATATGGTTCACTTAATAGTGACATTTACCTGAAACTCCCTGAAGGGTTCAATATACCAGAGGCACGTAATTATGGATCTCGAGAAAATTACTACATCAAATTGAACAAGTCTCTGTATGAGTTGAAAGAATCTGGATGCATGTGGTATAATCGCCTCAGTGAATATTTACTAGATGATGAATATACAAATAATTCAATTTGTACTTGTATTTTCATAAAATGATGTGGAAAAGAATTTGCAATACTAATTATCTATGTGAATGTGATACATATTATTGGAACTCCTGAAGAGCTTCCAAAAGCTATAAATTCCTTAAAGAAAGAGTTTGAGATGAATGACCTAGGAAAAACAAAAATTATGTCTAGCCTTACAAATTGAGAATTTGGACAATGGAATATTTGTACACCAGGAAGATTATATAGAAAAGTGTTGAAACACTTCTATATGGACAAATCTCATTCGTTGTCTACTCCAATGATTGTTATATCATTAGATGTAGAGAAAGATCTTTTCAGGCCTCAAGAAAATGATTACAAAATTGTTTGGTCCTGAAGTACCATATCTTAGTGCAATTGGAGCACTAATGTACCTTGCTAATTATACACATCATGATATATCATTTGCGGTCAATCTATAAGTAAGATAGAATTATTCATCTACGCGAAGAAATTGGAAAGCGGTCAACCATATACTTCATTATCTTAGAGATGTAGGTTACTTGTCAGATTCTCACAATGGTATATCAGAAAGAGGTTATTTATTTACATGTGATGGTACAACCATTTCTTGGAGATCTATGAAACAATTCATGGCAACAGCTTCATCAAATCCTGCATAACTATTAGCACTACATGAAGTCACTTCAAAGAAGACATTTTAAGCAACGACTACAAAGAATATTGTCACATATATAAATGTTTGTATGAGGGGGAGAAATACATATGTTTTGCACTCTTTTTCCCTTCACCATGGTTTTGTCCCACTGGGTTTTCCTGGTAAGGTTTTTAACGAGGCAATTCACATTCAAAGGATATTGTACTCTTTTTCCTTCACTAGAATTTTTCCCACTGGGTTTTTTCTAGTAAGGTTTTAACGAGGCATATCTTCAATGGACATCCAAGGGGGAGTGTTATGAAAATTTATGTTAGTATCCACTACTTAATATGTGTTTAATATGTATGATTTTTTATCTCCCTTGAGTCCTATAAATAGAGACCCATATTACAATGTAAAGCACACTTGAAATAAGATAAGATAATATTGCTCTCTTTCTTCTCTATCTCTCTTTAATCTCTCTATTGTTTTAGTTAGTTTTATAACAATATGGCTTTTGTTTCAGAAACTGAGCCAAAACAAATTGACGAAGCCATCATCAAATCATCAAAGAACATTGATATCTTAGTATGCCTCACTATGAAATACTACTGTCCATCTCTATAAAAAAAAGACACCAAAGATTTGCATATATTTTCCTACTCCGAATGAAGATGTTAATCTAGCCTTATTGTCATCATTATCATTCTTTCTTCTAGAATCCATATTTCTTTCCACTTCTATTCCTCAGTGGTGGAATTACTACTTCCACAATCTCCCCGCTGTCTTTAAAGATCAAGTACATCTCTTTTGCTTCGAAGTAGTTTGCATTTCTATCCATCTTTTGTACACAATTGTTATTTGCATTTTTCATATATCGTCCTATCTTTGGCTGGATGGGGTTTGATGGGGACATTGGATAAGGTTAAGAGGGGTTAGGAAGAAAGGTTAGATACTGGTGGGAATTTCTCACTCATTATTTTCTTAAAATAATTTCTCTTCCTGTGTGTTCAACTCTGCATCGTGTCTAACAAATTATTAGCATAAAACAAATTTTTTCTTAGTATTAGACAATTAAAAGGTTATATTTTTAGTGTCATTCTTTGAAAAAATGTTAAATTAAAATTATTATTTTTAAAGGAAAAGAAGGTTATATTGTAACCAAAAAAACAATGTCCCATTACAATTATTTAAAATAGTTCTCCGGAATGAAGATACAAATCCATTACAAAGCATATATAACAACAAATAAACCTCAGGCACCAAATTCAGCTGCAGATTCATAAAAAACTCAAAAACAATTTCGTATGATATGACATCACTTTACCTGAAAAAGAAAAGTAGACAACATATACTCTGAAAGTTCAAACTATTTAGTTACTCTTTTAAATATAGCCAAATTAATAAGTACAGAACATAACATAACAGCAACAGATCAAACATCAAAAGAACATCAAATATAACAAAGAGTAATCAACGAATGAATTAGGAGAATACATTGATCAATGGATTATGTAAGATGGGACAAAAAAGAGAACTCATCTCGTGTGTCTCGTTTTACATAACCATTGATCCAGATTCAATTACTCGTTTCAACCACTCACCTTCTTCAATTACCTACTTACGCATCAAATTAACATGAAAAATTGAATCTGAAGCAGTGTTCTTCTGGTAGATCGAGAGATCTGGTGGGAGACGGATTCTCTAACGTTCACGCGGGAACGTTAGAGTGACTTTAGTCACTTTTCCACCGTAGGATCTATCAACATGTTAAGATGCTTCCACGTATTTTTTCAATAAATAAAGTTAAATAAAATTCAAACAAAAAGAGGGACGAATAGAAATTGCATACACGGCCAAAGAAAATCCAGAAATCCCCAAATCCTTATCACCATCTACCGCCCCAGCCACCTAGTGCATCGGTGATACTTTTCTTTCTAATTCCGGCCGTAACTTTTTTCTTGTTGTCGCTCTGATTAACTCATTTGAATGTCTTCATCTTGTCGTTGTTGCCAGTGATACAAATAAACCATCTCAATCCAAAAAAATTATGCCGTAACACTTTCCATCATCGCCGCCGCGGAATCATCCAAGTTTGATCTCAACTCTGTCATGGTTGAGTGTTTACAGTTTTTTCTTCTGGGTTTTTCTCCATTATTCTTTGCTTGCTTGAGCTTTGAAGAGTGTTGCTTACATTTAGATGGTATTAAAGAACGTAAATTTTCCAAGCTTTCCATTTTTTAATATGCCATAATTTTCTAATTCCATTATTTAAAAAAAAAAAGGATTTCAATTGAAAAACAAGCATAATTTGTATGTTGATGGCAATGGATAAGTTAACACAGCATGCAGAGGGGCGATGGAGCTGGTGGTGATGATACTCTTTGAACTATTCAGCTTTAGTTTTTAAAAAAAATTAAAAGTGAGACACATGTCATACTATGGTACACATGATAAATCTCACGGTGGAGAAGTGACTAAAGTCACTCTAACGTTCCCGCGTGAACGTTAGAGAATCCGTCTCCGATCTGGTGTTGTTGGTGATTGATGTGACTCAGATTTAGAGATCTGACTGAATCGGTTTTGGCGATAGGCTTAGACTTAGTTTAGGTTTTCAAACGCCGATAGCTAAACAGGGTGCAATTTATAGCGATCATGTATTTTTTTTCATCTCAATTTTCAACCGCTGGACTAATCTAACGGCTTACATTTCTGCTATCGACATCACACTGCTATGGAGTTTCTTCCAAAAATATCAAAGCAGTAATTAAATTTTTATATTTATTAAAAAAGAAAACATTATACATGTTAAAAATATAATATTTCCAAAAAAAAAAATTAATTAAATGATAAAAAGAATAGTACTTGTTACCAATATTTTTTTTACAACTTAGATTTGTTAGCTATTGGCAAATTTTTCCATAATGTATAAACGTAAAATATTGATATATAATACTTTAAAACTAGTGCGTATAATGATAATTAAAATTTTCATACATATTAGTTACTCAAATTTTTTATCAAATACATTTTTAGTTTTCACTAATTTTCTACTAATATTACAGTTGCATTTAGTTTGCTAAAAAAATAGATATTGGGCAGGATAACTTTTTTTATACCTTATTTGATGCATAAACTAATCATAGCACTGGACAAAATATATGGCAAGGTACTGAACAAAAAATCATGAATTCTTGCCCGTCACTAAACTATGAAATAACTTTTTGACCCATGCACAAATTATCAAAAAACATCAAAATATATATTTTTTTACTCTGTTTCTCATTATTTAATATTTTAATTCATAAATATAATATTAATATTTTATATATCAATAAATTATATTATAATAAAAATTATATTATTTTTATTCGGTTCAACAACATATCAAACAAAGTAGTAACAAAATTTCTATTTATCATTTTTCTTCTTTTCTTATTATTTACTATTTTGATTTATAAATATCAATTTTATATATAAATAAAAAATATTTTAGTAAAAATAATATTATTTCATGTGCTGCATAAACATATTAAACAAAATAGAGTAAAAATATTCTTCTCTTCATCTTTGTCCTCCTTATTATTTAATATTTTATATATCAATAAATAATATTATAGAAAAAATTATATTACTTTATCTGGTGCATATGGTGCATAGACTTATCAAGAAAAAAATTATCTTGTGCAGTAATCATAAAACACAGTATAATACAAAAAAATTATTTTGTACTGTTCTGTCTTGTCTAGTACTATTTTGTTCAGTACTTCTTAATTTGCAAATCAAACGCACCCTAATCTAACATAGAATGTGAGAATTGGATCGAACTCTAGTGGGTCGAAGAGTTGCTTTTTGCTTCGACAGAGAATGTGTCGAAGACCTACATACTATAGTCGAAGTGTGTTTTAGTATGTGGGTGTCGAAATGCTAGGGTTGTTAGTATTTCTAATTGGGTCTGTTTGTTATGTTCAATTGTTTAAGTTAGCTTGTATCCTAAGTTGGCTTGTAATGGGTATTTGTTAAAAAGCCCATTAGTTTAGTATTTGTACCATTAGGTTTATTATAAATAACATACTAGTATCTCATCATTGTATACTGCAAATCCTAATTTAGGGTGAGAGAGTTATTTGTTATTCTTGTAACACTTGTAATCTTGAATAAAGAGAAAGTAAAGAATATCAGTTATAACCAATCCTTATTGTCCTTCTTGCTTTCCTATTGTATTCCCTATTATACTATGTTTTTGGCATAGTTTTCACAACAAATTGATGCGGTGAGCGTGGAGAAGATGCCTTCAATAAAGTATGATATTGAAAATTTCACCAGAGTGAACGATTTCGGTCTGTGGCACTTGAAGATGAAAGCCATACTTGTCCAACAAGGCTGTTTCGAAGCGTTGAAGGGAGCAAGGACTATGGACAATGCGTTAACGAAAAGAGAAAAGACAGTCATGATAGAGAAAGCCCACAGCGCAATTTTGTTGAGCCTTAGTGATAAGGTACTTCGAGAGGTATCAAAGGAGACGACAGCATCAGGGTTATGGGTGAAACTTGAAAGTTTGTACATGATCAAATCTCTGGTAAATCGATTCTACATGAAGCAAACTTTGTATTCATTCAAGATGATTGAAGACAAAGTATTGGCTGAGCAGTAGGATATGTTCAACAAGCTTTGCCTTAATCAAATGCTCACTTCAAAAAAACTCTCTTGTATGGAAGGGAGTCCCCGACCTTTGAGGAAATTCAATCAGTCATGTATTCTACGGACTTGAACGAACAAAAGGAGCATAAACTTTCGACTATTGGTGAAGGTTTGGCCGTGAAAGGAAAATTCTTGCGAAAGGATGGTATTCGACAAGAAGAAAGATAAAAGTCATCATAAGTCCTATAGTGGCGAAGCATCTGGTATTCGATGCTATCATTTTAAGAAGGAGGGTCACACAATAAAGGTATGCCCTGGACGCCTGAAAAATTATGGAGGTAAGGATAATGGCAACGCGGCCATTGTTCTAGATGATTTTAACCCATCTGATGTTCTTGTGGTTTCGAGCAGTGACTCTAATAAGGAGTGGATTATGGATTCAAGTTGCATTTGGCACATGACTTCAAACATTGTACTAATACCCGCATGGCACTGGGCACAATACCCTACTTACACATCACATAAGAGTCCTGTTGAAATATTACATGCTACCACATCATGAATATAACAAAGCAATAAAAAAACATTCCAATACTTTATCGTTTCTTTAATTTTGTTAAACTAATAATTACCGTGCATTCATTAGTCAAGTGAAAATATAAACAAAATAAATATAGAAGGAAGACCCAATTTGGTCCCTCACAAAAATTACACAACTCAAATTAGTCCCTTACAAAAAAATGACCCAATTTAATCTCTTAAAAATTTAATCGGATAACATTAGTCCTTCAGTTAATATTTTTTAAACCGATTTTTTTCATACTTTTTAAACTGTAATTGGACTGTCATGTTTGCTTTTATTTTTTATTTTTTTTCATTTTTTAAATAATAAATTAATTTTTAATTATATTTTAATTTTTAAACAATTATGAATTAATAAGAACAAAAAAATCTAAAATTGTTTTTTATATGGAATTGAACCCAGGACTTTTAACTAATATTTTAAGTCTTTACCTCTAGTTCAATGTAGATTCATGACAAATTATTCCTATGATTTTTAGTAATATTAAGTAATTTTGAATTTAAAAGAAAAAAATTACAATTTGTCCGAATTCTCAAGTCCAGATCCATTCAAGTTAAATGATAGACACTTTACAGTTAGACAGATATATTTTTAAATGATAGACACTTTGCAGTTAGACAGATATATTTCTATTGTTAATATTCTTAATAATGAATATTTAAGTTAATAATTCGGAACAAATATTTACTTATTTCAAATAGCAAACAAATAAATATTTATTAATTTTAAAAAATACAAAAAATTAAAAATAAAATTAAAAAAGGGAATGTTTGATAAAAATAGCAGTTTGATAATCTAGCTGATAGCTTATAGCTTATGAATAATGGATGATGACTTATAGCTTATAGTAGATAGTTGAGACTGATAGCTTATAAGCTAATTGAAGTGTTTGATAAAATTAACGGTTCAATTAACACTACAAGAAATACTGCAATTTGCCAGGGGCTAAACCCCACACTAAAGGCAAAAACCCCTCACAAATGCACAATTTGCGAGGGGACAGCTTCTCTAGCAAAACAGGGGGTCGCAAATCAATTACCGAGGGGATACACACTTCGCTAATTTGCCAAGGGCTAACCCCCTCGCTAAATGAAAAGTCAAAATTCTACTTTGCAGGCTACATCAATAGGCACCAGCTACCAGTCTGCGCATGGGCAGACTGCGTCAGATATTTTGCTTGGGGATAAGCCCCTCGCAAAATGTAGCCTAAATTTTTTTGCTTGGGGAAAAGCCCCTCGCAAATAGTTCATATTTTGAAAAAAAATATAATTTTCAATATCGTACATAATAATTTATATATATATATATAATATAATATAAATAATAAATTAAATTAAAACAAAATTATTATAATAATTCATATTTAAGCAAATATATTAAAAATTAAACTCCATACAAAATCACAATAATACTTAAAAATAAGTTCAAAATAATTAACACAAATTGTTCCATACAAATTAAAATAAACTTAAATATGTAAATTTAATTATTCCCCCATCTTGTTCCTCCTCTTCTTCATCAGCTCCTCCATGTCCACTAGTTCCTCCAAATCCACCACAACTCATATTTTGTGAAGCAAAAAATTGATCAAACCTTTGTGACCGCTCATTTGCAATTCGCATTGCTTCTTGATATTCCTGTGCCTGCCTCCTCATTTCTTCCTGAAATTCTCTCCTCATTTCTTCCTGTAATTCTCTTTCTCTTCTTTGCATTTCCTCCTGCATCTCTAATTGTTTTCTCTTCATCTCTTCAATTTCCAAATTTCTTGCTGCTACTTGTTGTGCTGCCTCAGTATTTGCCAAGTTTCTCACAGTTTCAAGCATTTCGGCGGTTAATATAGGTGGAGTGGATGATCCTTCTCCATCAGCATATCTCATTTTGAAATCTCTACTACGTCGCTTGATATTTTTGGAATACCCTCCAGTACAATACACTCTCCCATTTTTCTTCTTTCCACCTGAAACCTTATACCAAGTCTGAAAACCAATACTGGGGTCAACAGGATACACCGGTGGTGGTTCGGGTATTTCAGGATGCTCTGACAACTTTATGGCAAGTTCTTTATCAAAATTCTCCTATAAAAAATTAAATGTTATCATGATTCAAATAAACTATTACATATAAAAGAAATAAAACTATGTACATATAAAAGAAATAAATAAAATATCTTTGACATAAAAATAACTTACTTGAGTGATTTTTGCGCGCTCGTCAATAAACTCTCCATTTCTCTTGAGATGAGTCTCCATGTGGAGCTCATTAAGAAGTGGAGTTCTGCCTAATTCTTCACGCTAAATAAATAAAAAAAATTAATTATACATAATGAAACATTTAAATAAAAGTTTAATAAAAAATTAATAAATTTATGTACCATCCTTCGCGCAACTTCAGCCACACTAATACTTCCCGCTGCGTAGTTGCAGCCACCAACTTCAGATGCTCTATTTTTCTTTGCCTGCTCAGATATTTCCTTAAACTTATCAGAATTCCAATGATCAATAAGCTGTGGGAATATATCTTCTCCTATCCAACGTGGACGCGTCCCTTTTGCTTCCCATTTAAGTCTAACATTCCTCATGGTATCAGAAAATCGAGCACCACATTTTGTGTGAAAGTTTTCTTTAATCGCGGCCTCATCTCTAACATCCCAAACACAATGCTCCTACATTGTTGTATGAATTTAAAAATATTAAATAAAGTAGAATCATGAATATCACAAAAATTAAAAAGGAAATGTCAAAATGAATAAGTAAATTATACCTGAAATGCCTGAAACCATTTTTCCCTCTCATCTTCATGTACAGCTCCATAAGACGGCCAAAATTGTGTGTACTTCTCTTTTATAATATTTGTTATGATCGATACTGCCTGATGTGAGGGAACAATTTTAAACAACAAAATCTTGAGTTAGTATTTATTAAATAAAACTCATATTTAAAATATAATATAAAAACACAAAAACTTACGATCCTGCATCGGGATAAATGATTAGTCTGCCCTCATGATACTGAATTTTTTGAGTCGTATTTTTTTCAAAATCCGCTTCCTCTTCGTTTGCTCCTCAGCACTAGTATCTCCAGGAGCGCTGGTATCTCCAGGAGCACTGGTATCTCCAAGAGCACTGGTATCATCCTCTGAAGGAATGGGTAATGGCATGCTAGATCCACCTGTCTCCATATGCATGGGTAATGGCATGCTACCAGATCCACCTGTCCCCATATGCATGGGTAATGGCATGCTTGATCCACCTGTCTCCGTAGGAAAATATGTGGGGTAAGAGTATCCAGGAGGACAAAAAAAACCTGATCCAGGGGGCATGGATAGTAATCCAGTGAAAGATCCAGACATGGGCGGTGTAAGATGCATAGGCGGTGTAGGATGCATAGGCGGTGTAGGATGCATAGGCGGTGGAGTAGAGCGTGGCATAGGAACGAACATATCTGAGTTAGGAACCTCCTCTACAATGAATCTAGTGCGACGAGGCTTTTGTTGACCCTTACCTTTTTCATCTTTTTTGGGTGGCATTTTTTCCTGTTACACAAGATAATATTTGAAAGATAATTGCACAAGATAATATTATCAAGTTAATATTACATAAGATGATATTTGAAAGTTATTATATTACACAAGATAATATTTGAAATTTAATATTACACAAGATAATATTTAAAAGTTAATATTACACAAGATACTACTATTACACAAGATAATATGTGAAATACACAAGATAATATTACATATTCAATTTATTCATCATCATAATCTTCATTGTCTTCATCGCATCTGATATTATTGTCTTCAGACTCTCCTAGCTCTTCATGCTCTTCTTCCATAGGATTTGTTGACAACAAGATACTTGCGTCAACTTGTTGACCCTCAACTGCAGTATCACACAAACTTACAATCTCCTCTGTTTCAATTACCTCATTAACAGGTGAAATCTCATCATGTTGGTATGCAACATCTTCCATTAACTCATCAGTCTCAATGTGACCCATTGGGTTGGACTTGATTACAACACACCATTCTCGTTTCCGTGGGGTAATTGAAGGATAAGGTACATAATAAACTTGCCTAACATTATGTGCCATAATGAAAGGGTCATACTCTTTGTACTTTCTATCTCTTCGAATCTCAACAGTGTTATACTTTTTATCAATTTTTGTTCCTCTAGAAGATGGATCATACCAATCACAATAAAATAAGACAACTTTATTTTCCGAGTCCATATAATTATAAACCAACTCGTAAATATGTGTGATAACCCCATATAAGTCGTCCTCACCTCCCTCTGTAACTCCTTTTACGACTACACCACTGTTTACGGTTTTCTTCCCTACACTCCATTCCTCAGTGTGAAATTTGTAACCGTTTACAAAATATGTGTGCCATTCACTTACACGTTGACTAGGGCCTTCAGACAAATTTCGCAAATGTATTAAGTCGGGACTTAGTGTAACAGTACATGATAATTGCTGCTTAAACCATGTTGGAAAATAGGCATGTGTGTAACCAGTCGATGGTTGTTCGCCTGTGCTTTGATAATAGTAGGTACCAAATGCCCTATTTCGAAAAGAAAAAAAGGTTAGAGAAGGTAAATCTTAACCAATTAAACATATACACTTAATTTAAAATATACTTACTCAAGATATGGTTTAACTTCAACGCAGTTAATCAGCACATGAACATGAGCAGACTGCATTTCTTTTTGTGAAAGCCAATGCTCACTCTTCTTCCCTGCGGGACGGCCTGGACGACCGAAAACTGATAAGGTAAATTGACTTCTTTCACTGAAGTGAACTTCATTCCTTATGATTCTTGGAGACAACATCATATGATTGAAATAATGAGAGCAAAAATGTGATGTTTCGCGATGTATATAATGTGCACAAATTGATCCCTCAACTCGTGCCTTATTTTTAACTGATCGCTTTGAATCACCCATGAATCGTTCAAATGGATACATCCATCTATATTGAACAGGTCCACCTAGAAAAGCTTCATAAGCAAGATGCACAGGGAGATGCTCCATAGAATCAAAGAAACCTGGCGGGAATATTTGCTCCAACTTGCAAAGAATGACAGGAATATTTCGGTCCAATTTAATGATGTCGTCTACTCTTAAAGTTGAAGCACAAATGTCTTTAAAAAATTGACTGATCTCAGTAAGTGGATTAAGCACATTCTTGGGCAATGAACTGAATGCAATTGGAAGTAATCGTTCCATGAAAATATGACAATCGTGACTTTTCATTCCATGCAATTTCCCAGTGTTGGCGTCAGCACATCTTGCCAGGTTAGAAGAATAACCATCAGGCATCCTCAATTCATTTAACCACCGACATACAGCTTTTGCTTCTTGGGGAGTAAGAGTGTAACAAGCCTTGGGTTTTAATAATTTTCCGTTTGGTCGAGGTTTCAACTCCAATTCTTTTCGATTACAATAAAGTTCCATGTCTTTCCTAGCCTTCTCATTGTCTTTTGTCTTCTCATTATCCATCACCGTGTTAAGCACATTATCAAAAAAGTTCTTCTCAATATGCATAACATCAAGATTATGACGCAACAAATTATCCTTCCAGTATGGGAGGTCCCAAAAGATACTTCTTTTTGTCCAATTATGGTCAACCCCATATCCTTTAATTCTACGTGCTTCACCATAGTCTGTGAATTTTGGTAGGTCACAAACATTATTCCATACTTGAGTCGATGACAATCGAGGGGGAGGTAGATCTTTTACTTTTATTCCTTTTCTAAAAGCATCTTTATTCCTTCTAAATTCATGGTTGGTAGGTAAGAACCTACGATGACAGTCAAACCACGAACTTTTCCCACCAAAGTCCAAAGTAAACGCTTTTGTGTGATTCATGCAATGCGGACATCCCATTTTACCATGTGTACCCCATCCAGACAACATGCCATATGCAGGAAAGTCATTAATTGTCCACATCAAAGCCGCTCGCATATTAAAATTTTGTTTACGAGACACATCATAAGTCCACGCTCCCACCCACAGCCTCTTGAGATCATCAATTAAAGGTTGCAAATAAACATCGATTCCCGCCTTTGGACTCGACGGTCCCGGAATGATGCATGTCAAAAACATGTAAGGTTTCGTCATGCACATATCAGGAGGGAGATTGTACGGGGTAACAATAACTGGCCAACAAGAATATGCATTTCCTGAAAAATTATAAGGAGTGAACCCATCTGAGCATAATCCAAGTCGGACATTCCTAGGTTCAAGTGCAAATTCAGGATGAACTCTATCAAAGTGTTTCCATGCCTCGCCATCAGATGGATGTCGCATCATGCCTGAACTAATTCTGTTTGTATGGTGCCATGCCATTTGGCTTGCACTGTGCATTGATGCAAACATTCTTTGCAACCTAGGTATTATTGGTAGATAGAACATAGATTTCGCTGCAATGCGATTTTGCCTTTGGTCAACTCCTTTACTGCTAACTAAATACCTCGGACTCTCGCAAAACTTACATTCCTCCAATTCCCCATCATTTGTACCAAACTCGTTGTCATAAAACAACATGCAACCTCTAATGCAACAATCAATCTTTTTAACTTCTAATCCCAACTTCGACACCACCCTCTTTGCATCATAATAACTTGTAGGCATGTTTTCTTTCACAGGAGTCGCGTCCAACATCAATCTCGCAAAGAATTCTAAACACTGATCAGGAACATTCCAATTTGATTTCGCAGCCAAAAGTCTCACACACATTGATAGCTTAGAGTCAGAAGACCCCTCAAACAATGGTATATTTATTTCTTTCAACAGCTGATAAAACCTTTGAGCTTTCTCATTCGGGAGCTCTTCTCCATCTAAGTCTTGTGGTTCATCATACGCCACATTCACCCCTAATGCGTCAGTGAACATCTCCTCGACGAGATTAAATTGGTCCTGGCACTGCATATGTGATGAACTACTCCCTGGATCAACTCTATTTATATCTAGTTCTATATGTGTTTGACTGCTAGAAGCCTCTCTATTCATCTCCTGCATTGTTTCCCCATTAGATGTCCAAACCCAGTAATTTGGCCTAAAACCCACTCTCTCCAAGTGACGCTTCACTTCACTAGGGTCACTAATAATATTTCTGCAACCACACTTTAAACACGGACACCTTACCCCTCCTTCCCTGCGACAACATTCTTGAGCAAACGCACACGAGAGAAACGCGGCAACTCCTTCCATAAAAAGTGGTTTAAGCCCACGTCGTCCAGGAAACATTCTATCATACATCCAACTACGATAGAATTGGTAATGTTCCATACTGCACATGTGAATCATGTTTAATTATATTCAATATTTGTCTTTTTCTAAACATATTATATAAAATATATTTACGTGGTTTTAGTCCTAAAAAAATATTTGTTTTTAAAATATATTTACTTGTTTTTAGTCCTAAACATACATACTTGCTTTTAAAATATATATATAAACAAAAGCACACAAATTTGTGAGATATGAACATATATATATATATATATATATATATATATATATATATATATATATATATATATATATATATATATATATATATATATATATATATATTTATATATACTATTTATTTTTATACCGTTTTAATAAATATATTGTCTTTAAATATTTTTTAGTCCTAAAAAATATTTGTTTTTAAAATATATTTACTTGTTTTTAGTCCTAAAAATATATATACATGTGATCATATATAAACTATATACTTGTTTTTAGTCCTAAAAAAATATTTGTTTTTAAAATATATTTACTTGTTTTTAATCCTAAACATACATACTTGCTTTTAAAATATATATATATATATATATATATATATATATATATATATATATATATATATATATATATATATATATATATATATATATATATATATATATATATATATATATATATATATATATATATATATATATATATATATATATATATATATATATATATATATATATACACACACAAAAGCACACAAATTTGTTAGATATGAACACATATATACTATTTATTTATATACCGTTCTAATAAATATATTGTTTTTATATACTATTTTTTATTATATGCAATAAAATTATCTTCAATATTTATCTTTTTCTAAACATAAACTATATACTTGTTTTTAGTCCTAAAAAATATTTGTTTTTAAAATATATTTACTTGATTTTATTTGTTTATATATACTATTAATTTCAAAAGTACAAAATTTATATACTGTATTTTTATATAATAATATTAACTATACAAAATTTATATACTCTTTTTTTAAATACTTCTTCCTTTTAAACTATACATACTGATTTTAATATACTGATTTTAATATTATATACTTATTTTAAATATACTGATTATAAACTATTATATAATGATTATAAACTATTATATACTGATTTTAAACTATTATATACTTATTATTTTTAAACTATACATAGTACTGTTATAATATTATTAAGTATACATACTGTTTTTAAACTTAAATAAAAATTAGACTGTTTTTATTAATACAAAATAAAAAAGCTAATATTTTTTAAATAATATTGGTATAATATTTAAAAATCGTATTTTTTAATTAATATTTAAATAATCTTCTAAATAAATATTATAATATTTACTAACACACATAAAAATATACCAAATAAAATCTTATTTTTAATACTAAACATAAATTATATTATTTATATTGATACTATATTTAAACTATTAATTTCAAAAATCAGCAACTATAGAATTTAATTTCGAAAAAATTAAAAAAAAAATTCTAAACACATACAAAAAAAAAATCTAAAGTGTAATCTATATATAACAAACACACAGAAAATTTATATATAGCAACATACACACTATATATATATATATACACTTCTATCATAAACACATATAAAAAAGTTCATAAATTTTATATGTACCTTATTTGAAGACAACTTTGGTGTAGACTTTTAAAATTTCCTTCAAAATTTCAGAGCTTTATTCCAAGATTCTGTCTTCTAAGATTCAATTGTTGTAAAAAAAAACGAAAATTAGATTATATATGAAATCAAAAAGAATGTATACTATTGTTGAAAGTAAGTTGAGGAGAATTTTACCTTAAGTGTTGTTGAGAAGTTGAGAGGAATGGAGTTTTGAGAGAAATTGAGAGGGATGAGATTGAGAAGTTGAGGAATGAAATTGTGTTGTTAAAAGGAAGAAGAAAGATAAATAATAATGTTAAAACGGTCCAATTAATGCGCAACGGATCTAATTCAGATATCAGCGAGGGGAGACCCGTCGGTAATGAAACGGTCCAATGGGGCGTGGGGGGACCCCTCGCAAATTGTAACCTTGAAATTTGGGGACTGCACGCGCAGACTGCTAGCACAGTTGATAAGACAATACTGTCTTTTTTCCGAGGGGATACCCCTCGCTAAAATCAGCACTACTATTTCCTTGGGGATGCCCCTCGCTAAATGCTGCATTAGATGTCCACCAAATTTTCTTTTTGGCGCCACTTTATTTTGCTTGGGGTATCCCCTCGCAATGCAGATTTTGAAAACCAAAATTTCCCTCTTCTTCTATTTGCGACGGGTATCCCCTAGGTATACAAATGTTGTTTTTTTTTTGAAATTGTGGTTTGCGAGGGGCTTTACCCCAAGCAAAGTCATTTATTTGCGTGAAGATTTACCCCTGGCTAATTCTCCTGGCTATTTCAAGGATTTCTTGTAGTGTAACTTATAAATGTAAAATGACATAGAATATATTTAATATATAATTATTTTATTTTAAATTAAAATAAATTATAACGGTTAAAAGTAGATTTTAATTAAAATAATAAAGATAAAAAAGGAAGAAAAAATAATAAGCTATAAGACCTAAGCTAAAACGCTATTTAAAATAGTGTCTGAAAATAAGCTATAAGTTGATAAAATAAACTATATCTCGTGATGAAAATACCGTAAACATAAACTCAAAAATATGTCTTATCAAATAGAGCCAAAATATAAAGCCTAAATATAATTTATCAAATAAAATAAATAAATTAATATTTAATTGAATTACTATTAAACTAATTGACCACTAATAATAATAATAATAATAATAATAATAATAATAATAATAATAATAATAATAATAATAATGGTATATACCATTAAACCAAAACAAAAGGAATTATCTATTTTATTAAAAATAATAAAATAATTACAATTCTTAAAACAATTACAAATCTTAAAAATCTACTTTTAATGAAAGAAATGAAAAATCAAACTAAACTTTATTTGACAAAACAGAAGTACTAAAAATTGATGATAGGGCCCTATGGATAGAAATCAAAATAGAAGAAGGCTAGTTGAGGTACCAAATCCAACAACTGATACAGAAAAGATTCCAAAAATTTTCCAAAGACTCTTTCTAGCTGAACGATGACATTAATTTACCTAAAAAAGAAAAGTAGAAACAACAAAATCTGAATTCCAAACTATTGTTACTGTTTTCAATCTAAACATATTAACAAACAACAAGTAGAATAATCCAACACAGCAAACAGAATAGAGACTACAAAAACAGTAGGGGTTATATCATAAACATCAAAAGAACCTCAAATAACTGAGACAATAATACATAACGAATGAATTATGAGAATACCTTGATCAATGGATTATGCAAAATGAGACAAAAAAGAGGACTCCTCGTGTGTGTCTCATTTTGTATAACCCATTGATCCAGATTCAATCACTCGTTTCAACCACTTACCTTCTTCAATTACCTACTTAGGCATCCAATTAACCTGACAAATTGAATCTGAAGCAGTGTTCTACTGGTAGAGGGAGAGATCTGGTGTTGTTGGTGGTTAATGTGACTCACATTCAGAGAACTGAATCGGTTTTGTTGATAGGTTTTTAGTGTAGGTTTAGGTTTTCAAGCGGCGAAGGCGATAACTCAACAGAGAACGTGGGTGCAATTTATAGCGATGCTATATTTTTTATCACAATTTTTAACCACTAGATTAATCCAATAGCATCATTTCTGCTATATGTCTTTTAATTTCGTTTTATTATTACTTTTTATTTTGGAAGAATCTAGACTTGTGTAGAATGAATTCAATGGAAAGTAGAAATAGAAGGGAAAAAAGGTCATTTTATTGATTATTGATTTGCTTTTAATTCTATTTTATTGATTATTGATTATTGATTGGCTTTTACTCCATCCTTCTCAATTAAAATTTTCAAAATAATATACTCTTGGTTCTAAATTTAGAAAATAAATCAATTTATACCATGACATGATGTACATTTTATCCACGAATGTTCGGGTATTTGTCATCCGCACAACTCATCAAATCTATTTTCTATGATTTAGTGTGACGAAAACTTTTTTATAAACGAATTCAATTCTATGTGAAGCACAAACTAACGCTTCATTCCTCACATGTGCAAGTAGCAAGCAACATTTTCCGCTTGAATGCAATAAGAACATAGTTTGAGAAAATATGGATCATGTAAACCATTCTGACGGGAAGCACAAATAACATTCATTACTCTCATGTTTGGATAGCAAGCAATGTTTTCCGCTCGAATGCGACCTAAACATCTTTCGTTAAAACCGACCAACAAACAAGCATCTACCACCCAGAACTACGTAGCATTGACTTCCTCATTGTACTTGGGGATACGTAGGAGCAAGATTCACAATCTTATCAAACACCTTGATAAAAAAAACCTATTTTTTCCTTTCTTTATTTTTGCAAATATGTTATAATAATTAGAAGAAAACAAATACATTATGCTAATACTCTTATTTACAAAACTAATTAAACAGTTCTCATTCAGTACAACAAATATGTGAGTGCTAATATCTTCCTCAGACATAATTGACTCTCGAACTTTAATTTGGTTGCGGTGAGCATATTTTGTTATTTTTGTGTTTTATCAATTTTTTTCCTTTAAAAATAAATTTTTGTGGCGACTTCAATGAATTTCAAGTGTTCACCCGCTCAGGTATTTTTTGCACCATGACAATTGGTGACTTCACTTGGGACCCCTAGAGAGTCAAACCTTGTTTAGCTAGCTTTGCGACAAATGCTACTTGATTTTGTTTCTTCTCGTATTTTTGTATTTTGTTATTATCTTGCTTTATTATACTTTATTCATCTTTGTATATATTAATCTGTGGGATGACGATAGGTAATTTGAGTGAAGCTCTTTACCTGGGCTTTGTGCAAAACCCTAAGTTTAAACAGTGGTTGTGTAGTTTTAGCTCCCAAGGTATACACCTTGTGTGGTTAACATGAAAATTCCACCTAGAGTAGATCTTTTTTGTAAAGTTCGTCATAAAGCGGATAGCCCATTGCATGGCAGAATTTCGACTAAGGTTTGTGATTCTATGAAGCTTTTAGAATCATTTGGAGTATGGAGGTTACATAGTGTTAGTCCCCAAGGTGTACATCTTGGTTAACATAAAAACTTCACTTAGAGTATATCTTTTTCACGAAGTTTGTCATAAAATTCCTAGCCTGATGCATGACAAAATTCCGACTAAGATCGGTGACTCTAGAATCTTTTTATCAAAAACCCTAGAGATATCATTTGTGAGTGGTTTGAATATGAAAGCTTAGAACAATTATATAGTAAGGAACCATCCTAAATAGGTTGTTCTTTTGTCCAATTACCCATGTTACTCCATATCCATATCGTCTTAAGCCCTCATATGACATTGCATTGCATCCGTGCATGGCATGAATTTACATTTCCATAAAAATGTTTTAGCATATAAAAAAAGCTCATGCATCTATATTCATCAGCATGCATTCCCATTTTCCAAATAAAAAACTCATTCCACTTTTCCATCCTATAAAACACCAAACAATTAACCTTCATGAAGGTTAACGAAACATAAGAAAAGGGAGTTTGAATTGGGTTTCAAGATTGAAATTTTTCGCTATCCAAGGCAACAGAAAAATAACTTAGAATAAAAATAATGAACACCAATATTGTTGTCATGGTTCGTTGTTAACGTAGCTACCTCCAGTCCACCCGCCAAAGTGATTTTGCCTTCTCACAAGGACTTAATCCACTATGATCAAACTTGATTACAAACACAAAGATCGTCTTCTTAAGAATTCTGACTACACCCTAGTCTCTCAAGGGAAAAAAGTCAAAAGTGTTCTATGAAAGAAAATTACACAAAATGAAATACAAAGAATTACACATAAAGATGTTTTCAATGAAAGAGTATGAACAAAAATGTTCTTGAGTGTATTGAAAATATTCTTGAGTTTTTCTCTCTCTATTTATAAGAAATATGTCGCGATAAAGATGATTGATCAAAATTTCTTCTTTCTATATCTTCAACACTCTGTTATAAAGGCAATGGAAGATCAGTTGGAGGGAAGAAAAGGAAATTGCAAAATTCCAGCTGTATTCTTGCATAACGGTTCGCAGAAATGTATAATACAATTCGAATCCCATGAAATTAGGGTAGTGGAGAGAATGTTGATCTAGTAATGTGTACTATTTTTCTCACGTAAAACCTTTTTGATATTATCTTCTAATCTAGATAGGCTTCAGAATTCGTGTTGATAAAGCATGCTTAGAAGGATAAAAAACTATATGAGAGGGTCTTCAAAACCTTGTCTTCATTGTAACACCTTCTAAAACCCCACGATTTTCACGAATATTTTATTAAAAAAAATAAATGCAAATTAATAACAAAGATGTCACATCTTTGCTAAACATCATTTAACACATAGGCCTGCTCCGTAACACGGGTTGCCAAACATTTTAAGCATGGATAACATCTTTAACATATTAAGCAAATCACTTCAAATTTAGCAGCGGAATAAACCATTCAAAACGTCTTCATCATAATTCACCAATACAATTAAAGGTAACTCAAGTATCAACGGAAACACCACAATTCATGCTTACAACGACATGGTTACAAAAAGAATACAAAACTTCTTTAAACATAACAAAGATAATCATAGTTCTCAAACAAAACTACTCCTGATTACCTGCACGTTACCCACGCGGAGGAAATATTCAAACATAAAGAATGAGTAAATTGCAATCATTATAAAAAGCATAAGTAATAGATATAGTAGTCATAGAAAAGGGACAACAACCCGATATCATATATTACATCTATAGCAAATCAACAATCTCCAATTCTTCACATCAAATACTCCAACTCAAGAATTACATCAAGTACATCACTTAATTCAAGTATTATGCAATGCCACAATTAATGAGATGCAACATCAATAAACTCATATATGTGGTACCAATTCATCATCATTGATGACATAGTCATCTTCCTCCAAAGATCTCTAGCATTGGATCGATTCATTATTCATTATGTTAATCATACCTCATCACTTGCTTCATAATCACACATACGTTGCACATACATCACATCAACATCACAAACCATCATATAACACAAATCAAATGATAACAAGTCATCATTAATTCAATTTCATATTAAAAAGCATACCCGGTATTATTCATCACCAGACATCATCATCTCATCATCAAAAAATTATTAGAAAACTGCATCCCACATTTCATTTTATTCCACCAGAGTATAGGTTATTTTATTAGCTTTTTCACGCTTTGAACGACACGTCAAATAGAGTCTGGAAACTCAAGTTACAATTTTATAATTTTTTCTAGTTCAGGCATCATTCGTCCGACGAGTCAAGGCAGTAGCCAACACCTCTCCTCGCACGCATCATTCGCCTGACGCATCCTATTTCGATCAACTCGCCTGACGACCCAATCGCTTCGCCCAACGAATTAGCACGATCAGGGACTTCCTGATGCGTTTTCATGCACAAAATCAGTCCAAACTCTCCCAATTTCTACATATTACAAGTCTTAAATCATCCACGAAACACCCGTTTTCATCATATAACAACAACACAATTTATCCTACACTATGGGGATTATTATATTGCAATTTAATACCTATAATTCACCAAACTTCATCATATCATCATCTATTCCTCATAAACCCAAAACCCCCCAAAATCAATCTTACAATTATCTAACACTTAGGCCAAATATAATAAGTAGGATAGACTCCCCTTACCTTAGATTGAAGCTTTAATCCTAATTCCTCTTCGCGTTCCGCAAAACCTTCAAAGTTCTCCAATGCCCTAATTCTCCTCTCTTTCACGTTCTTCCAAACTTTTACGATAGAATGAAAAACCTTTTTTCTTCTTTTCTCTTTTTGTTCCACTTAACCCTCTTGAATTTACCAACTTGTCCTTATTATCTCTACCTCAATATTATTCTATTTATTTAATTAAAATAATCCCAACTAATTATTTTAATTATTCTAAAATATTCCTAATTCCCAATAATTTATAACCTCTATGCACCACTCAAAATCATCGAAACATAACATATCAATATCAAAACAACAAATATCATCATCAGAACATCAAGACTCCATAGAGACTCACATAATCACGTTAATTAATTAAATAACTAATTACATAATTAATCTAGATTTTCGGGGTGTTACATTCATAGTCTTTAGAACTTGGTCTTCAGAGTCTTTAGAACTTGTTGAGAACAGAACTTCAGAGCTTGAAAACTTTTAGAAACTCCTTTATTAGAGTTAGAGTTAGAAGCTATTATATGAAGTTCTTCAGAAGCGTTTCATACTTGACTTATCTTTTTAAAACACATGTTTTATCTCTTCTGAGTTAGAGTGTGTTGAATTCATAAACTGGTGACATCACATGTCACTTCTTCAGAGTCAGAACCTGTAACCATTCAGCTACACACTAGCACGTAGTAATTTCTGGAGAAAAATGGAATACTTAGAACGATGAAAGGAAAGTATGAGAGAAGAGATCGATACCCTCAAAGGCACAATGAGTAATATCCTAGAGACTCTATAAGCGTTAATGAAAAAGGAAGATTAACCGAAACCAATTGTGCATGCATATAATGCTATTCCATCAAGTTTCTTTGTGGAACACCAACAAGTCCAAAGGGCCCATGTTTAGCTCCCACCTTTCGGTTTACCCCCTAATTATACTCCACCTTCCGCAAATGCCACCAACAGTGGTCCATCTACTTAACAGCCCATACACATCTTGATAATTACTAAGGTGTACCCCACTCGTTATTCGGCATGCCAAGGTCCATATGAGGATCCTCATCTTGCATACCTTGTAGATGGTCCCCAAGACACCCATACAAAGATGATCGCAAAGTATGATGAATATGAAGGAAAGTATCAGATTTTGGAGAAGAGGTTGAGATACATTGAAGGACATAACATATTTTTCCCAGATGTTATATACATATGCTTTGTCCCTGATGTAACCATCCCTATTTAATTCAAAGTCCTAGGCTATGAAAATTACAAAGGACTCAGCTGTCTGAAGACTCATGTGGCGATCACTACAAAAAAAGAGCTCAGTAGTGACGTGATTATCACGCCACAAACAGAAAAAACACTTCACAAATCATTATTTGCGACGTGGTCACTCACATCGCAGGAGGCAAGGTGGCAACTTTTAGTGACGTGATTTTCACTTCACTAATTAGTGAAGTGAAAATCACGTCACAACATTTGGACCAGAGTTTAATGCTTTTCAATTCAGAGCAGGCGCAGCAGTAGTGAGTCAGTAAAAGCATCTTTATTAGTGACGTGATTTCCATGTCACTACCTAGTGGCATGCAAATCACGTCACTAAATTTGCCTAGAGAGTTGTAAAAGCGCATTTATGTTTGTGAAGTTGCGACGTGATTTACATGTCACTACTTAGTGACATGGAAATCACGTCACTAATATTTTTTTTTTAAAAAAACCAAATATTATATATATATATATATATATATATATATATATATATATATATATAAAATCAAATTAATAAGCTAAATATATTAAAATTAATTAATAAAATTTATAAATTAATTCAATAAACTAAATATAAATCTAATATTAAAATTAAGAAAGTAAAATTATAAATCTAATATTACTAAATAATGTAATTATAATTTAATTAATAGTTTACACAAATTCAAAATCAAAAGTTATAACAACAAAATAAAAACTAAACTAAATCAACAATCAATCCGGGTCGTGAAACTCATCCTCATTTAAATTTTTCTCATCAGTCGGCGCAGAACCCCATATTTTGGTTTCCACCAAAGGATTGCATAAATTGTCGCATTTGTGCCTCCATATCCGATTGTCTTTTCGCCATGACCTCCATTTCCCGCTGATGCTCATTCCGCATTGCCATCATTTGGGCCTCCATTTGGGCTTTCAGTGCCGCTTCACGTTCCGCCGCCTCACCTCATTTTATCGCCAATAAATAAATGGCACGTAAATCATTCATTTTATCAACAATAAATAATTCATTTTATTCTTTAATACTTACAAATTAATCATTTTTAAATATTTTATAATATTAATAATCAATTTATAAGTGACATATACTTTTCCATATAACTATTTATGTAATCATTAAGTTTTATAAATATCAATTAATAACACACATTTTTTCATATACAAATAAATATTAATTAATAAGATATATTTAATTGAATTGATAACAACGATTTTGTATTAACACACTCCTATATAAATGTTTTTTATCTCAAAGATTGGTAAAAAAATTATAACGGTAAAAGGAATGTAAACAACCAAATGATTAAAATAAAAACTATTGAATCTTATATACTAAATAAAGCATTCATTAATTGTAACACATAAAAGGAATGATCAAATTAACCTTTAATTTTATTTTAATGATTATTAAATGAGCAATAGTGATTGATTCTTACTAAAACTAATTTCCTCCCACTTTTCATAACAAATTTTTTAAGTGTTATGATATTATTACACTATAGTATAATATTTATAACGGTCCCTATTAATAAAATATACTCATTCCCAATTAATACACTAAAACTCACAATACTTACTCTATATTGCAAATTTCTCTATTCATAAATCTTATTAACTCATAATTAATACATTTGAAATTGTATCATGTGACTTCTATGAAAGTTATTATCATACTTTTTTTTAAACAAAATACAATAAATATACAACGTACTACAATATTATTTTCTTTAAACATATACTTCACACAAATATATATATAATATAACCATATTAAATAAACATATAATAAATATTTTTTAAACAAAATACTACTTCACACTATCCTACTATTATATTATTTTTTTAAAACAAAATAACACTTCAAACTAATATATATAACCATATAAAATAAACATACATAATCATTTTTAAGTTATATAATATATATATACATATAATAAATATTTTTTAAACAAAATACTACTTAATACTATATATATACTATATATATATATATATACATATATATATATATATATATATATATATTAAAAAAAAGATTATTATATAACTTTAAAAAAAGTATATATATATATATATATATACTATTCTCTAAAGTTATATAATAATCTATTTTCTAAAGTTATAAATAACATATTCATTTTTTAAACTTATAATATATATATATAACATATTCATTTTTTAATCAGTCTTGGGTATATCATGGTTTGGCTTATGAACAAAATAAGAAATAAAAATAAAATTTTCATATTAAATATATCATATAAAAATCTAATAAACCTAACAAACCTAAATTATAAAAATTTAAACAAAAATCAAATAAAAAAATTTCAAAAAAAACATACGTTTTCTCTAATCTACTCCTTCCTCTTCTTCTTCCCCTTCTTCTCCCTTCAAAATCCAAAAAAAAAAAATACATAAATTAACATTATATAAATACAGATGACTATAAATCAGAGTTCTAAATAAATACAGATGCAATTTACCTTATGATTCAAAAGAGCAAGTTTGAAAATGGGTATGAAAATGAGCAAGTTTGAAAATGGCTTTGAACAAAAGAGCAATGTGTTTGGAAGAGAAAGCAAAAAATGGGTTTTCTGCAAAATTGGTTAAGGTAAGGGTCTGGGGGAGAGAAGGGTAAAGCGTGTACGTATAACACCTTTAGCGACGTGAATTTCACTTCGCAATATTGCCACGTGAAATTCACGTCGCAACCTACCTAATGGTATAATATCAGATTCTCTCACTGCACATGCCAACTGTGGTTGAGTTGCGTGATAATACGTGCCTTTTAGCGACGTGAAATACACGTCACTACTGCCCAACGGTAATAATTAAATTCTCTCACTGCAATAAAGACTGTACAAGTCAGACCTATTTAATTTTTTTTAAAATTTTATTGTTGCGACGTGATTTTCACGTCACATCTATCTTTTTAAAAAAACAATTTCTGACAGACCCAATATTTACGTTATGCTTGATATTTTAATATTACAATTAGTAGTGACGTGATATTCACGTCGCAAATAGCTTTTATTACTCACGTGATTTTCACGTCACTATATTACGTGGCTATACAGCCTTTTTCTTGTAGTGGATGTATTGTAGAAAAATGGTGTCGCACTCTTGCAACGATAAGTTGATGATTCATTGTTTCCAAGATAGTCTGAGTGGGGCATCGCTTAAATGGTACATGAATCTCGAGAAGAGACAAATCTAGTCAAGGAAATACCTGACAAAGTCCTTCTTGAAACACTATAAATACCACATAGACATGGATCCAGATAAAAGACAATTGCAAAATATAAACAAGTAGGATAAAAAATCTTTTAAGGAATACGCTCAATGCTGGAGAGAACTAGCTTCTCAAGTTGAGACACCCCTGGCTGAACGAGAGTTGGTTGAAATGTTTATGGATACCTTGCAATCTTCTTTCTATGAAAAAATTATTGGGAGCATATTGTCTGGGTTCTTAGAGGTAGTAACCATAGAAGAAAGATTTGAGCACAGGATGAAGAGCGGAAAAATTCATGGTGCTATTGGGAAATCAAGTGGTGTGAAGAAGTTCTCTAGGAACTTCTGAAAAAAGAATGACAAAGAAACCAACACTATCATGGTTGGAAGTGGAAAAACATACTATGCATATGTAACAACGGCAACACGTGTTCACCAACCACAATCAGCATCTACCAATCCTCAATATCAAAACTAGAGTCCGAATTAGAACAAGAGGAATATGTCTCTCTTAGACCTGATCCCTGTACCGTACAATGAACTCTACCCACAACTGATCCATAATTCATTGGTAACTCCCTGATCTCTTCCACATTTTCCATCACCATATATTTCATGGTACAACCCAAATGACAAATGCGAGTACCATGAAGGGATAGTGGGACATTGCTTGGGTACTTGCATGGCACTAAAAGCTAAGGTACAAGAGTTTATCAATAAAAAATATTATGACTTTCAAAGAGGATGGTCCGAATGTCAAAAGTAATCCTTTTCCAGGATATAGTGGCCCGACCATCAACGTTGTTGATGAAAGCTTAAGCCATATCTCAAGATGAAATGTAAAATAAGTGAAAACTCCTATATCAGTGTTCCATAAAAGGTTGGTGGAATCATGCTTGATCAAAGAGAAGCATGATGTATGCATTATGTGTACCACCCATCAGGAGGAATATGAAATTGTAAATAAGAATATTTAACAATCGATGAATCATGGTATTTTGTAAATCAAACGTGCTAAAGGTGACAAAGACATTTCAACCTTGGAGTTACATTTTGAGTTGCCAAAGCCTTTTGAGATTGTCTACTAGAAGGAGAATGCCCAATCAATGGTGATCACTATTTGTTATCTATGTACCAACACCTTTCCCTTATGAAAGTACGAAAGTTATGTCGTGGACATACGGCGTGACTACCCTTGTTGAAGGAAGGGAAGTAAGGAAAAGGATGAGCCCGTTGAAGATAAAAAGGATGATAATACCCACATCACTAGAGCTAGTGGAATAACTCATAGTTGACGAGTATTCATTCCTTAGCAGCTGGAGAAAAAGAATGATGACGTGCCAACGAGACCTTCAAAAAGAGAAGGAAGTAGCAAGCCGAGACCAGGGGAAAGGTTCATCTAAAAGGAGTTTACCTCGGGATGAGGCGGAATAATTTCTGATAATTATCAAGAAAAGTGACAATAAGGTGGTGGATCAACTTAATCAAACCCCATCAAAAATATCCATTTTATCCTTACTATTGAGCTCTAAAGAACATAGAGAGGCACTAATGATGATCCTAAATACAACTCATTTCAGAAAAGATATAATCGTGGATCAATTTGATAGAGTGGTTACTAATGCCACTGCCAGTAGTTGTTTCGGGTTCAATAATGAAGATTTTTTGGTGGAGGCACAAGCCCATAACAAGGATTTTCACAATATCTATGAAGTTCCTTGATAAAATTCTCTCTCGAGTTCTGGTAGACACTGGCTCGTCTATTAACTTTATGCCTAAGACTACCCTCATAAAATTGACTGTTGAAGGAGTCTGTATGAAACCATGCACGCTAGTGGTAAAGGCATTCATGGGTCCAGGAGAGCGATGATTGGGGAAGTCAATCTTCCTATCCTAATTGGCCCGCATACTTTTGAGATCACCTTTCAAGTAATGGACATCAATCATGCCTATAGTTATCTGTTGGGGATACCTTAGATCCATAATGACGATGTCGTCACCTCAACATTTCACCATAATTGAAGTTCATAATTGATAACCAATTGATAATTATCTTGGTGAGAAAGATTTGATAGTTAGACACTTATCATCATTTAGATACATTGAGGCACATGGAGAAACTTTGGAAACTTCTTTCCTATCTCTAGAGGTGGCAAACATTGTTGTTCGGTTCCAAAAATACAACACCAAAAAGCCAGAGTTTACAATCATTTCCTTGAAGAACGCCAAGCTGATATGGTAGAGAAAGATAATCCCATAGATTGGAGATGAATGATAAACCTACTAGATAAAAGAGATCGCTACGGGTTGAGGCATGTACAATCCATAGAGAAAGGAGCCCGTATTCCTGAGAAGACGTGCATCTGAAGCATCTAAGAATTTTTTCATAGCCCGAGATGCATACATGATAATCAGATAGTTGATGCTGAAGATGCTACAATAAAGGAAGAAAAGCCATGCTTGATGTACCATTTTGCCCTAAATGCAACTCTTGATAATTGAAAGGCAATTGAAATTCCTGAGATCTTTCTAATATCAAAGTAATTTATTATTTTTTTCTTCCAAACTAGTAGGAAACCCGGGCTATCGCACGGGTCTGGTCGGGATGATATTACATGAATCAGTCTATCACTTGTAATGTTCCCTTATATAAATCAACCACATATATTTAGCCAAAGTGTTTTCGAAGTTTTAGTAAATATTAATAAATGTTAAACACATGACACACGACGGCAAAACGATGAAAAAACTATTAATACATTCAATTTTTTATGTCTTCAAATAAAAACAATAAACATATTTGCTGGTATAAATATCAGATGCTATCTTCTTGTATGATTGCAACCAGCCAACAACATGTATCGTATACCTACATTATAAAATGTATAAAACAATATATGATTAAGAATAAAATTTAAGGCATATAAATATTGTGTGTTTCATATACAGTTACAAAGATGGAAAAGAAGAATAAGCTTACCATCTAACAAAGTGATTGGAAAACCTCCTTGTATACAACATTTGTGGTAGTGGATAACGGAACATTCTCTTTGTCGTGTATTAAGATTTTAAGACCACTTTTTGTAGTAACTCTTGAGACTGCAACATAAAGTTGTCCATGACTAAACACGGGAGAAGGCAAGTACAAACCAACACTATCAAGAGACTAGCCTTGAGACTTATTAATTGTCATTGCGTAAGAGACAATAATTGAAAATTGTCTCCTAATCAACTTAAATGGCCACGGTGATTCTGAAGGTGACATTAATTGTCAATGCATAATGATTGATCTTATCCACAACTTCAATGGTTGAGGCAAGAATTGCTTTTCCTTGTAGATATGCAACATCTTGGAATACATTAACCGGATTGGGATGTGTATTTTCAGCAATAGCTTTGATAGGATCTTCATATTTGGTAATCAATAAATCTTGAGGAATCTCTATGTCCATCGATCCATCATTTGGTTCAGATATCTTACCATCACCGACATTTAAAATCCATTTTGAGAACTCCACTAATTCCTTAGAACTTGTACTATCGCTTCGCTGCTGAAGTCTCATGTTTTTTGTCAGTGTTAGAACCTGGCAATAGTCCCAGATATAAGAGGAGCATATGGATGCATGAACAATATCAGAACGCACTGCCCTTGGAACAACTGGAAGAATCTGTCTGAAGTCTCCTCCAAAAACAAAAACTTTGCCGCCGGAGATTTTATTCCCAAGACCCTTCTTGGTCATGACGTCTTTAAGTGTTCTACACAATGCCCCAAAACTCACTTCAATACTTAAGAACAAACAGAAAGAAAAAGATTGGTGATAAGTATGTCAATTAAACATTAACAAAAATGGTGGGAGATTATATTAATCTATTAATACAAAGTGAGTTTGAAGTGGTATTTAAATACTGTTTGAATATTTTTTAAACATGGTTGAATATATTTAGGGGATCTCAACAGTTGCACGTTTACCTAATATGTCACTCTTATTTGGAAAAGTGGTGTCAATTAATAACCAATGCAATTATGAAGACGAAGCTGAACGGGTTCCAAGGAACAAATACATCACGTTTGCGGAAGTTGTATCAATGGTATAAGTATTGTAGCCTACAAATATATACTCCATTGTGCTTTGCGATAGAAGGTAGCGAAACTATACATCCTTGGCCATCTAAAAATGTCACGCTTATCCCAAATAGCCAAAGCATGCAGGTGAAAACTTTGTCTTCCATCACCAATCTTTTTCTTTCTGTTTGTTCTTCAATAGTTTTAACTTGATTTATACCTATTTCTATCTATGTAGGAGTTTAAAATACATTGTGGTTGATGATCGCTGGGAGAGATTTGCGGTCAAAAGGAAGATCAGAAGATTGTCTCAGGATCTCCGTAGGTCCTTGAGATGGAAGAAAGATCAGGTGGCCAAGTTGTGTGTGTTTTTGGGTTTAAGGGTATTAGACAGCGATGCATGCATATGGGAAAGGGAGATGAAGCTGAGGAATATCGCAGGTGTGTGGCAACGAAAGATGACTGAAATCAAGTGGAGGGGAAAGCATGAGGCAAGGAAGCTTGGTTTAGGGTTTCCTGTAGTTGAAAATGTCCAATATGTGGCAGATGTTATGATCAGCGCGGGGCTTGATGTGAATCACAGAGTCGTCAATGTGTGCGAAGGACTGTCTATCGTGTATATTGATTTAGAAGATGAAAGGTATGCCATTATTTTAATTAGATATACTACTATTTACATCTTTTCTTAGATTGTGTTCTTCTATATTCATGTTTTAATTTACTTTGTATGTTGTATGACAGTGAATGGAAGGTTTGGTCAGAATTGGTTGCCAACATGTAAAATTGGTATGTGATATGTGTTTCATTGTGATTATGGTATAATCTTGACATTCAAAATTTAATGTGGTGATATGGTATCCGACTGCCATTTTTTTTTAACCTTCTTATGGTTGTCCAATGCAGGAATTTTTTTATCAGGAATCAATATAGTGTCAGTGTTTTGTTACTCCAGCTTTTGAGAATATTTGAAGGACTGAAGCTTAGCATCCATCTGTTTTCAGCAGATGTTGATTTTTGCATTCTCATTAGTTTTGTATTTTATTTGAAGTTTGTTTTAATTATAATATAGGATTGGTATTACAATGTAATGATTCCTGGATTTATTGCTACAATATATTGATGGGTTCTATATATGGATCTGTGTGATTTCACAGATCAAAGATTATTCTAATTGACATAGTGTCAATATTAAATTGTGTTATTTTCTGTAGTCTCTGCAACGGTAATGTATGGTTGCTTTACATGGGGATCTTTCAATCCAATGATAGCATACATATGTAGTTTAATTGATATAATGCATGACAAAACAACATACTTGAATTGGTTTTGCTTTTAATTGTGAGATTAGAAAGTATAACATTAAATTGTTTGTATCAAATTTAGTTTTTTATATTGTTGTATGTATCAGAATAATTATGCTCTGCTTGATCATCTCTTTGTCATTATATTTCCTCATATTATTTCAATATTGTGATTATCACAATTGGGCACTACTTGATTTTCTCAAAGTCATTGTATTTCCTCATAAATCATACAATTTGTATGCAATAGGGACAAACTTGATAACTCTGCTCTTTTATATGTATCCATCAAGGTGATTATTTTCTCAAAAGAACTTTACGCTATTTGTAAGGATTTAATTAGTTAGATGCATGACATTGAAAGGCTGTATATGCAGTGATACCATGCTTGGTGGCCTGCACAAACACATTGCATGAGGAAAAAGAAATAACTAAAACAGCCTATAGAGCATTCAAGTTATGGTATATTTATGAAAATAGTTCATGTGCTTCAAAATACTTGTATCTTTTTCTATCCATCTTGAAAAGTTTCTTATAGAATGAGTCTTCACACAATAAGCATAATGAAACTACTATATATGTATACAATATGCCAACATTATACCAATTTATAAATGGACAATAATTTCAGTCATACAATGGTTTAAAATTAAACACTTAATTTGTCCCATAATATAAGAATCACAGAAAATAAAGCAAAATAAAATCTTCAACCAAAAGAAAATATCCTACAAAGATGGGTACAACACAATTTAAAAAATAAGCCTTCAACTAAACTGCCCAATCCTGTGGGAGGCGTATGGGAGAAGATCATGGCTTGGAATTATTTGGTTGTTGGTGCAGGTACAGAGTGCTGCACAAAATCTTATTGATGGGGGCGCTGAAAAGTCACTGCTCCATAAGGAGGGCTGCTGTATTTTGGATGGCTACATGTGGAGCATTTGGAAACAATGAAACGACATTGTCTTCAATGATGCGGTGGGTTGTATTGATGAAATTGTCCAAAGTGTAAAGACGCATTCTTGGTGGTGGCTAGTGTTGAAAGTATTTTTGGGTAAATATTTTCGATATATATCGTATCCACAGAGATTGGTTTAATATTACTGCCGTTCTATAGTTGTTTATTTTGAGCGAGAAAATTAGTTGGGTTTGTTTGTTTGCTTTCAAATTTCATTTAACAAAATAATAATTGACTGGTAAAAAGCTTAAAGATGATTAACAATGGTGAATGAAGATGTTGAGTTTTAGGGTTCATCAACCTATTCCTATACAACTTATTAATTAATCCTTATTCGAACAATCATTTGAACCATTATCTTCACTTATCCTCAAATATGATTCCATGTCTGCAAATCAAATTAGATAAACTTTTACCGGTATGAGATTCGATCTCTCCAAATATCAATATCGATAATAGTAATTAAGAACGATAATTTTGAAAACCCAATCACAATTCCATCTCTGCAAATTGGGATTGAATCAATATAGTAACCTAGGGCAAAAGTTAGAATCCTTTCTTTCGATCAAAGACTCCACAATGATTTAAGATAAAAACAAGGTTTCTTATTGATAATAAATTCAAACAATTATTCATAAGAATCAATCAACGGTATTGTATATTCATAAGTTAACTACTACCTTAAACTCAACAAGAATGGTTTAGCTCTCCATAAACATGAAGAACAAACAAGTTTTCATGGATAGATTCATCTTCATCAAGGGAATGTCTTCAATTGATGTTGAATTCTCCGTCGGATGTTGTTTGCTGTTCTGGATTAGGATTGCTCTCTTAATTTCGTTCACCAAGGATTCCTTCTTATGAGGCCTATGGCTTTTATTTATAATAATTTAACTTTGTACTGCAGCCACCGCGCCTCGGCACGTAATGGCGCGGCGCGAACTCAAGGCAGAGAGTTTGGCGCGTCTCGCCCATTTATTGGCGCGGCTCGCCCTTTACTTATTCTTTCTTCTTTGTGATTCTTCCTCTCTAGAGCTCCATGCCCGCGTGTTTCTTAATCTTTGCCTCTTTGCTTAAATATATGCGCAAATAACACCCAAAGTGATGCAAGTTGTTCTAAGATTAGCATCGAACCTCGAAAGTTCAATTCTAACTATAAAATCCTTAAAATTCACAAGATCTATTCACTTTTAGCTCAAAAGGTAGTTAATTTAACACATGAAATTACCATTAATTCACTCCTAACACCTAGCGCTGGGCACGAAATGCAGAGTGTACTGTAACTTTTACGAATGGAATCACAATCCTATAGACTGTATTTAAGTTCAATTATGCAGGTTTGTTGGATAGTTTGCAATGCATTAACTTTGTAAGATTCTGAGTACTATTTGTACTCTGCTACTGTTACATATAAATACCTCATTGCTTATGCTTCACAAAAACTATTCCTCCTTCTTGATATCTTTGATTAACTTTGTCGACGAAAGCTGGACAACTTCAATATCCTCGACAACATCACTTAAAATTCCCTTAGAAGGTGTCAGATTAGTATTTGAGACAAAAGGTTCACAATCGGCTGAGACAGACAGAGGTTCCTGAAGTTATACGCATGGAAAAAAACATTCAAATCAAGATCATCATTTTCGAACGATAACAATTAGCTATAATCAGAGTGTGCACTATGCAAAACCTACCGAAACACTTGGGACGTCGTCCGGCAATGATGGTTGCATTCGAAATAACAATGTTTTAGTATTTAACACTTTAAACTAATGTCCAGATATAAAATAAAAAAAACGACATTTACCTCTTTTGCTCCAAATATATCAGCTTTCAATCCAAATTTATCATAGTGTGAGTAGTATGAATTTTGTGATGCAGTAACTTGAACACCTGAAACTGAAAACTTTGGAAAATCACCTTTAAAACTGCATCAATAATGTGATAATGCAATTTAGAATTAAATTTTCTATCAAGCGGTTAATAAGATAAAGTATAATGCACGAAAATCATTCTTTCAAAGTGCATCATGTGAAACTATTAAGTTACATTGGCTTGTGAAGAATTAACTCACAATTTTTGATTTAGAATCCTAATATGTAACACACAATCACAAGGGACAACAAATATCTATCTAATGATGACACTTATAGTTTTCCAAAAACTATTACAATCTCGTTGTAAGGTTTTACCTAAACCTCTACAGATATTTTCATAAATGTTATTCACATATCTATTAATAACATTGATTTACAATGTTACACATCATATGGGCATTTTCAATTTAACAACGTCAGAATTTTCTAAATGACAAAGTTTATGTTTTTTAATATGGGGATAGTTAGGCTTGTTTCTATGGCATTTTTTTAGTTAGAGTACATGATGTTCTTTACCTGGAATATAAACCATGCCATCAACTATCAGTTAAAAAACATATACAAATGCACATCAATACAACATGACAGTGATAAGATAAAACTTTATGTTTTTCAGAATTCGATCAATTGGAATCTTCAATAATATATGACAGCAAGGGTATATCATTTTAGCAATTCAAATTCAAAATCATCAGAAACATTCCAAACAGGAGTATATTTGAAACAATGCACATCATGATAAACTCATGGATAAGGGAAGCCCCTGTCTATATCATAAGTAAATGGAGCAATTCAAAATGCGAAAAACTCCGTCTTTATAAAACTTCATTTCCAACAAAAGAAATAAACTCAGTACCACAACAACAAAACCAACAACTAAAATAAAATAATTGTCTTGATCATAAGGCAATGCAAATTTAAAACTTAGAATTTTTGAAGCTAACTATTTCTCCTGTTTAATATCTTTGGCCATCTTGGTGGATGATTGTTGTACACTATCATTATCTTCCACTGCATCATTGATAAGTCTCTTACATGGAGTGAGTCCTGAATTTTCAATGGTCATGTCATTTTCTGCAGATGCAGATACAGGTTCCTATCAAGAATAAAGAATGGCAACAATAAGATTTACAATAATGACACAATGTTAAATTTGCTCAACAAACAAAGAATATCAGATGTAAAAAATACATACAGAAATGCTATTCATGTCATCCTGGGACAGAGGTTCTGGTGCTCGAAGTTTTGAGGTCTGGTGAAAATAACAAATAGTTAGTGTACGACCTAAGAAAACTAAGCACTCATCTAACAAAGATTACAAAAAATTACCTCTTCAAATTTGAAAATCTCCTTAATTTTATTACGCACATCTTCATCAGTCTTGAAGCCAATGACAGAAAGTCGCCCATTTTTAGGCTGATAAACAGCTCTAATTGCCAATTCTTTTTTCAATATGGAGTCAGGTTCGTAAGGGAACTCAAGTGGATCGTAATCAGCAGACTATAAGAATAAAAGTTATTAGACACCTTAAAAACCAAAAACAATTGATTTAAATATCGTTGTATGCAACATTTAATACCTGTGTTAAATCCATCTTCATTTGAAGAGCAGACTTCCTAATTAACTTCACGCAGTCTGTGTCCCAAAAGACGAACTTTGCCTTCGAACTGCCGTCAATAGCTGTTATATCAAGCTTATAACTAAATGATTCATGAAACATAGGAGACCACATCAATCTTCCATGTTTGTAAGAGAATATAAACATTACTAGTTGGAAATGGAAGATGAATATAGAGTATACCGTGGCACAGGTTCTGGGCTAATATGCTCCTTAAAACACTTCAGCTTTCCATCCTTGACAGTCACACTCCTTGTGCATTCCACACATCCATCATAGTACCACCCCATCTGCCCAGCATCAAACTTATCGAGTGTAGCAACGGTAACACAGGTTGTTTCCTACAAAGTTGGCCAATATAAATTACAGTTATGTGAGGCTTTAAGAACGATCTCAATATAAGGAAATAGTCAATCTTTCTTACATGTTGCAGATTTGCTATTTCAGAGAGACTCATTATTTCAGCCTTCCAAACAAATTTGTCATAGTCAGAATAAAATGAGTTTTGCGTTGCCTCAACTTGTACACTTGAAGATGATAACAAAGGCAAATCAACACCAAGTCTGAAAAATGTAAACACAATATTTAATTCAATTCAAATCAACATCAAGTTAAATAAATGATTATGCAAGACAGTTAAGAAGAAGATCAATAAGCATTCCAAAAAATATAATAAAGAAACAAACACATGCCCTACTACCTTTCTTTTAGACTCTTGACTTCCTCAATGGCAAGGTCATTGATCAACAGTTTGCTTCCATTCCATGTGTTGGAAACACTAACTGGGAATCCTCCTGAATCACAAGAAATTGAAGAAACAGTTACAACTGTTGGATATAAAAGAAAATAATCATTTACATTTAAACTATTGTATTATGCATGATTACCTTGAGCCTCTTTAACCCTTGCATTGATTAGCACAATGACAATATCAGAGGCTTGCTTATTATTCTTATAATACTCATATAGCTGAACCGCAAGTTGCCCCCAAAGAGTACATTGTACAACTGTTTTGCTGGCATCTACAATTGAAAAAACTATTCTGTTCTTGTTGTTGTCACTGTTAACTTGGGTTTGAGTGATATCAGGGATTCCTCCAATCAAAGGAAGAGAAGCCATGCTTGCGTAGCAACCTGCCTAAAAATTTATAGCTTAGAGAGTCGCCACCTATTCTGAAGGGCGAATAGGAAACCCTACGCAGTATAGAGATCGGGGTAAGATACTATATTCGGGTTAAGGGAAGGTGTTAAGCACCCAAAACCCTTTCCTAAAGGTTAACATTGCAAAGATAAGGGTTATGGCAGAAAAGCATAAAAAGGGTAATGGACAATTAGTAGGGTTAAAAGTTTAATTATTGAACATGATTAGAGTTTGGAAGAGGGGGACTCGCCTTGTTGCCAAGTGCCTACGTACCTCCTTATGGAGGATCAGAGTCTACGTAGTTCGGGGACAGGGTTGTACGCCTTTGAGTTTGAATTGATTGCTTGAAGGCTTTTTGAATGATCTATCGTAGTTTTGATTTGAAAGGCATTTTGAGTTGCTTGATTGACAAGGATGAAAATCCGTAGTGTCGTGGTTTAGTGTATTTTAGATGTTTTGGGCGTACAACCCTGATTTTAATTTGTACTATTAATCGCGATGATCAATAGGTTTGATCACCATAATTAACAGATTAATAAAAGCATTGCTAATTATTCTAATCGATTGATTCGATTATCACCGTTAGCAAATTGATATGTTTTAATAATTAATTATTGATTTTATCGTTATCCCTCATAATCGATAGATTCGATTACAAATAATAACAAGTTTTAAAAGGTATGCTAATCATCGTAACCAATAGATTTGGTTAAAACCATTTAGCAAAATAAATATTATTTTAATTAATTAAACAATTAATTGATTATTATTCACCGCGATCAATTGATTTAATCGAAGCGAATAAAATTCTAAATTGTTTGTCTAAATACCTAGGTCGGTTCGAAAAAAACCTAATCCTAATACCCTGGCCACTGGCCAATGGGATCGGTCTAACCCTAATACCTTAATGTATTCTTATAGGTTTTTTTTATAGTTTTTATAATTAAAATTAATTAATTAATCGAATTAATCGGATGATCGAGAATATAATCGGGAAACTAATTATCATAATCCTAATTTTGTAAGTTAATTAAATTAAATATGAATAACTATCGTTTAATCTAAATAATAAAATAATAAAACAAATAATAAAACAAAGAAACCTGGTTTTGATTATATGCGACGCGCCCCTGAAGCTCCTTGGTGGACTTGTAATTCTGGTACGTTGGATCTGGTGGTGGTGACAATCTGATGGTTGAATGGAGAGGGTGTATGGTGGCCATGCGTGGAGAGGCAACACCGGATCTAGCAACAAGATAATACACAAAAATAATGCAAGATTCTTGGACTCGAACCCAGGATCCTTGGGACCAAGCGTACCTATGCTTTACCAACTGCACCACTCAGCTTATGTTGTCAAAGTACTGCGCATAAAAATATATATAAAAAATGAATTGGATAATACCATTAAACCAGAATTTTCCCACGCGCGGGCCCACCAGTATGCTGACTGGCCAATGATGGTGAGAGAGAGAAGATGGAGACTTTGACCAGCCAACAAAGGACCTGCACGCGCAGACCACCCCTTTAGTTTTCCCATGAGCCAATCAAGGTCTTCCGCGTGTGTACCACCAGCCACACAAGTGCAGGCCACCGGAACGGAGCCGGTTATCTTCTCCGGCGGGGGACACTTCGAGAACCTGCAAAAGCCGACGCAACCAAGCCAAGAAAATAACCCAGTCCCCCTAAATCATGGGCTGCGGACACGATGGCGGTGTTGTTTTCGGCTGAAACCTCCTGCAAAATGAGATACGAGCAAAAACACCAACTCGGTGCACTAATGGCGGAACATTATTCATGCGTGAAAACAACGGTTCCATAGTCCAGAAACGATCTTAAGGTTCATAGTAACTCGATTAATGATTAGTATGGCATGGAATACGATTGAATCATGAATTTCAAAGTTGTAAAAGACTCACCGATTGGTGCAAGCTTGGACGCACGATTCTGGGCACTTTACGACTTCAAGACCGACTGGTATGAGTTCATGGAAGACTCAGGAGGGAGATGCTGCTACTGGAACGGAACGAGCGTGGCTGTTATCAGAATCCTTGCTTGCCCTAGTTTCTTGAGCTTTTGTAGCATGCAAACCCTAGTCCTCTCTCTTTTTTTCGTCCCCCCTACAACATGAGTGTGTTTAGAATATATATGATAGCATTAGGGCTCAGAAATTAGACCTAGACAAACTTTATGGAAAGATCTTTTATTGAAATTTTTTTTTCATCTTTTCTTTCTAAAAAAGACTTAAACCTAAATTTTTCTCATTAATCCTATTTTCCACGCAAATTTCAACATATATTTAATATTTGGATAATTGAAACTTAATTGGAAAATCAATCCTTGATTTAAAACCATTTATTTCATATTTATATAATTTATAAATGTTAAAATGAATAAAAATTCAATTAAACAAAAATAAATGTAATAAAAATAAAATAAAAGGTTCAAGAGTCCTTTTATGGGCCATGGTCATATTTGAAATCAGAATTCTAAGCCCATTAGTCCAAAAACCATGTTTTGGTCAATTAGGGTTTCATGCTTCTCTTGAAAATTGCTCAACTTTCATCATGCGTATCTTTCTCAATTCTAACCCTATGGAGGCATTCTTGATCATTTTAGGAATCTTAGAGAGTCCTCTAAATGATGTCTTTGGTTTCATCTCAATTGAAGTTTTCATGCTCAAGTTATGAGCTTTGACCCAAAAGGTATACTTCATTGACTTTTAGGAGGACCTATAATGCATTGCGCCATATCTCTTGAATGAAGCATTTCTAGCCTTGACTTGTGAGAGACAAAGTCGTAGAGAATCAAATTTCCTTCAAGATAGGCTTTGGTTGGGAAATTTTTGATACTCCATGTGAAAGTTATGGTCAGTCAAAGTTGCGTTGACTTTCTCCTAAAGAAACCCTAATTTGAACCTTTTGCATTCATTCATTTCTGAGTTTCTATTGATGGATCATGATCATCCTTTGATCAAATGATGGATATAGCCTAACATACTTGATGTTGACCAAAAATCTTGAAGTTTGACTGTATTTTGACTATAGTTGACTTTCAGGTCAACATAGTCGATCATTGATCATCTGAGCACTTGAATGGGCAATCCTTGAAATAGAAGCTTGAGAATCGACATAGAGATACTTTTAGGCATATGAGATACCCTGAGATCCATTTGAGACCTTAGAAATTCAAATTCCTTTGATAAAGTGAAAAACCCTAGTCTTGGATATGAGAAAATGACTTGAGGCAACCTTAGAGCCTTGGGTTATCGGAGATGTAATGAAGAACCTTTGATTGAATATAGGAGGGCAAATTTTGGGGTATGACAGCTTGATGTACCATTTTGCCCTAAATGCAACTCTTGATAATTGAAAGGCAATTGAAATTCCTGAGATCTTTCTAATATCAAAGTAATTTATTGTTTTTTTCTTCCAAATCTTGTTGCTCTGCCCAAGGCTTAAGGATCATTTATAAGGATCTCATTGTTTTTAGATGTTTTAATCATCATTAATAAAAAGCTTTTTTTTAATCTCAAATCATCTTTTCATTTGTTTACTGTTTTAAGAAAATGGAAAATTTCTTTCAAAACACTTTCTTTTTTCTCTTTTATTTATATTTTTTTGCTTTATAAAATAAAATCACCATCAATCATGTACACCAATGAACGAACTGTAATACCCTACCAATATGCGTCTAGAATCATATCAGTAAAATATTAATAACTGGTACTGAGTACAAACAAAAGCCAGGAATAATGACATAAATTGTATACATTTATAAATCATCTCAAGGATGGATACAATGAATATGTCTACACAGTAATAATAATATACAGCGGAAGAAAAGATTAGGCACGGTCTTCACGACATCCGATCAAGCCTCTTGATCCAAGCAACTAGCAAAAACCGATATTGCATGGTACCTGAAAAATAATAAGATGAATGGGGTGAGATTACTAAATCTCAGTGAGTTCCCCTATCTTATGGGTCCTCTCGGCACTACAGGGTACATGTATCATCTACAGATCCATCTCAGATCCTAAGGTTTCCTCATTATCCAGTACAAGAAAGCCTATCAACTCGTAGCTCCACGATTTAGTGTCTACTGACCACCCGGTTGGATACTCTTAAAATATATCGCATGTTCATATATTAGGTATATGTTCTTCCAGGACAGGTCTTCTGGATTTACTTGCCCATCTGCTCTCAAAACAAGACCTAGAAGCATACCTTTTAAATCTACATGGTAATTAAGTCATATAGACTATAGGGAATCTTGGAATTGACATTGAATCGCGTCGCACGATTCAACTCCTCAAAACCATGGAATTCCAACTCCGAACCGCATCACAGGGAAACATGGATTATCATCGAATTGCATCGCACAATTCAACTCATCAAATCCATGATCAACTCCGAATTGCATCACACGATTCGAATCATCAAAAATATGGACCACAGGGAAACATGGATTCTCATCGAATTGCATCGCACAATTCAACTCATCAAATCCATGGAATCAACTCCGAATCGCATCACACGATTCGAATCCTCAATAATGAGAACGATAAGGGGAAGGTATTGGTTCGCATCCCCGGGAGTTCATCCCCGGAGAATACTCCTGAACTATAGAGCACCAATCAATCCCGAGCGTCACACTCGAGAAGGACCTTCATATATGGCCTGGGAGCATCCTTGGACATCGCATCAAAAGGACAACCACATATAAGTAACAAGCATCGCACCGGTTACTACCCTCATGCCCATTATGTAACCCTTGTCCACGGCACAACCTTGTTAGTTGACCTTCGTTAATCCTTCACAATATGCATTCTAAGAATTACCTCACAATTATGTTTATTGAGTAAACATCCTTTTAACACTTATGTTAATTGTAGAACCTTTCATCTCTTGGTCCATACAACTCAATCCGTCATTACATGTGTTAATTATCTTTAATTAATCATGTATTGTACTTAGGTTAGTTTATATAAACCCAAGAGTCAATCATACATGTAACATACTAATATTTCACCAAGTTTTACTTTATTAAACAAGATACAAAAATATACAACTGGATTTTGGTAATATTTAGAAGTATGATAGAGTTATGGAAGCTTAGGCATCTCATAGCCCTTTCCGTTAGCTTTCCAACGATATAAAATTTGCGTCAATCGGATATACGATGCAAAAGTTATGAATTTATGAAGTTTCGAAAAAGCTGCCCAAACAGTGATGTAACGGGTTACATGAATCATGTAACCGGTTACATGACCCAAAAACTGCGTTTTTCACCCTTTTTCACACATGTAACCGGTTACATCAACCATGTAACCGGTTACATCGCTGACAGACCCAAAAATTCTGCATTTTAAGAGTTCTAGATCAGACCCAAACCCCTCTAACTGATTCCCAGCATCATAATTTAATCCCAAACGAATTTACAACATGCAATAGTGATCTAATGTACATATTACATACATAAAACACAATCTCATCATTAAATCAAACATGCATCAAGTTAGCTCACACTAAAACCCTTGACATGCAAATTCTTCCCCAAATTCTACCCAAGGTTTCTAATCTAATGGAACTCACCTTGATCAAGATTTATGAGATGAAGAGATGATTCTGAATTTGATGAAGATTATGATGAAGATAAGTTCTGACTTGAATGGTGAAAGGGATGATGATGATGTTCTTGATCATAGTTCTTCCTCCAAACCTTGCTAAAGCCTCACACATGCAAAATTCTTAATGAAAGATTCTTGAGCTCCTTCCTTCTTTCTTTCCTTTCACATTTCTCTATATTTCTCCTCCAAATTCTGGTTTTGTTATCAAAAGGAAAAGAATGTGTAACCAAACAAATCCTTATTTCTCATTTAATGGGTGAATTGACCATTGTATCCTCCAACTATGCAATAATCACCAATTTGCTATTTGGTTTAATTCTAACCAATATATTTGGATTCCAACAATCCACTTAATCTCCCTCTCTTAAGAATTCTTAAGATAGAATTAGGTCTCACTTCACTTGTTTTCATGTTTAGAGAATTAGAGATGTTACATTCTCCCCCTCTTAAATAGAATTCGCCCTCGAATTCCATCCAATCACCAGGAAACAAGCTCTTCACATCTTCTTCTTACATGAGTGAGAATGGCTCATTTGTTCCTCATCTGGATAACCATACTACTCCGTAGAAAGATATCCTATCCAAGAAAACACAACCCTTCGATACACTTGTGTCCTAGCCCCTCTCAACTGGTCCCCTTAGTCGTCACATAAACATGCCTCGTCTGATACGCCCTTTTATACGCTTAGGGACATATCCTTCCAAGGTTAGCAACCCTTACTTCTTCGCATTGAGTCTTAATAGCTTTATACATCAAAACCGCTCACTCGGATGGGTCACTCATCAACTCCAATGTGCGTCTATCCCGTAACCTCTTACTCATGTACGCCGTTGGTTTCATATATCTTTTCTGTTGGTTCCTTGACTTACCTCCAATATCAGGAATCCTACTACAACTTTCATATCTTGCAATAATATTCCAGATTCAATACTACACGAATCCATATGGAGTCACACAGGTGTTTGCTAAGTCCTTGGGTCTTGACTTCCAATTCCCAAATGCGTAGGAGGATTTGATTCCAAGTTCACCTTCACTGTACAATAACCATTTTCCCACTTAGACCCCCCCTATGATCTTGGTCGGAACAACTGACGCCAAAAAAATCAAAAAAAGTGTACAATTCTTGCAACTATCCATCTTGATAGATAACTACTTCACATAAGATCTTGCCAATGAAGAGTGAGCTCTAATGGTTAACTTGCAACGTCGCTCAAATTCTCCACATACGCTCACAAGTTCACCTGACGTAGTCAAATAAAACTTCGTCAAGTAAAATCCTCTACTTACTTCCAGCATCTCCAATGGTCACAATACTCCTTCTAATATTCACAAGCTAGCCCATGAAACTTCCGATTATACCTCGACCACAGTGTCCTTTTATACCGTTCCATCGGTGGGTTTCTCCAGATTATGGTGGATCCTAGAGTCTACGATGAACAAAACATTACTTCGTCGAGTTCATCTTCGGAAGGTATCTCCATCCATACTTACTACAGGCATATCTCATTCTTCCTTGTCTGATGCGCTACTCTGATCTCAACCGGTCACACACTTCACGGAACCCTTTAAGAAAACTGTGTCCATAAACCACTTGGCTTCATTACTCCATCACGCTCAATCCCTTAGTAGCAACAATTCCTTCTCGGCATTCGTCCAATTATGACACGTGCTAGAGTCTTAATCACACTTACCAACACTACTATTCGAGGTCGAGTAGTTATTAACATCAAGTCACTAAATACTCTGTCATCCTTGGAAAATTCTCCTTAGAATACAACCCTTGTCATACATTTCATTTTCAGAAATTCTGAAACCGAATACTTGCCAAATATGAATCCACCTTACTTTACTAATTCTCGCATCATACAGCTGCAATGATAATTCTGTCAACCTGTCCATAGTATCTTCTCAACCATACGACTTCATACCGTTGGCGTGACAACACTTCCCAGAATTCATATGGCTTAACCAATATAAAAATCCTTTCAATGTCGCACTTCAACCACACTGTCATCTAATTCCTTTTCGTTTCTGAAACTGACACTAAACCGACTTCTTCGGCTGCATTCCCCAATGCATCATTTCTAGCAGTTAAGTGTATATCACAATGCAAGGAATCAGACTTTGTGCCTTGGATATTCCCCTTTGAAATTCCACGACACTCCAAAACGAAAATGCCTCTGCTTACCGAGACTGACCTTATTTAACTTCTGAGGATCTACAGATACTCTCCTCAAAGCATCTCACGTCGAGCTAACCCAAGACATACTTCATCTATTCTTACACTGACCACCAATGTTAAAGAATAGCCACACAATACGTTGGTCGAAATATGATGATCACACACACATTCCCATCTCGGAAACTACACAAAAGGTTCACTAACTCCAACGGAATCTGAAGTATCCACGATGTAGAATCTAAAACTCTAACACGATCACGACCACCTAAGGTCTCCTCATAGCGTAGCATTAGAATCTAATCCAACTCATGGTTGCCTGCTCGCATAATCCTCAATCATCGGGTGCGACGTAGGATCCTTTCTTGCCTACCTTATGAGAACTCGGATCCGCGTCTCACGAATACCAATCTCATCCTACCTTGAGTTCCAGATCAATCATGTCCCACATCTGTCAGGAAAGAATGGCTCACGCGCCTCGTGCGCAATAGCGATACTGTGGCGCTATACCTATCTGGTAGTACTAACATGGTGGTCCCACTCCGAGGCCATGCATTCAAGTAACTTACCCAGTGGCATATAACGATCCCCACCCGTATCCTATAGCCACGACCGACGATGATTGGACATGTCTCAACTGAGGTCATCGCTACTCAGATCCTTCTAGTCACACGTTTAAGGTTTACCTCCCTTGAACGCAACAAACTAGATTTGACTCGCTACAAATCTAGTTCGAGTTCCTATGCCAGGTGTGTACTCACTCACACGGGCACGCATGAGAGGTTCTCAATGTTAACTCCTACCATATAGGAATAACATGGTTACAAATAACAGTCACCTACTGCGGTCAACTCGCTGATGCTTCAGACAACCACTAGTTCAGTTCATCTAAGTACCCAACACCTAGAGTAGTTCTACGGCTATACTCGGGATTAGATGATTCACAACTAGCAGGGAACATGGATTACTGTGCATATCCATCCACTCAGTTGTCTCCTAGCGTAGTTCTAGGACTTACGCATTTCCGAATAACAAGGAGATGCAGTAGTTCCTTTCACTCAGTCAGGCATCCCAAATATTCCCAATTTGGAGATCACCACTTCCACTCGTTCTACCAACCATTCACTAGATAACTACCCGCATCTTAAGGTACACCAAAACGAGTCGGAGGTAATAATCTTGTTCCTCCAAATACTGTCTAGGCAAGAGTAATTAGAAATATCCAATACCTCTGTCCAACTCCCAAAGTCTTCCATCCAACCGTTTCTCTATCCATGTTTGCTACTGGCATCATTATCTAGTAACGAATTCCTAACAGATTCAAGCTCAACTTCATCATGGAATTCCCTTACATCATTCCTACTTAGGTGCTTCATGGATTTCCCTCACTGCTATCGAGATCTAGATAAAGTTCACTCCATCCAACCGAAATCTTGGAACTCCTAGTCGTCTTAGACCTTACCACAACAACTAGGTTGTCAACTATTGCGTGTAAATTTCTCTTTTTATGTCTTACAATCCCAACATTCTCCCAACTCAACCGACCTTCGCCACTTCAACAGACTCCTCTAACATACACTCTATCTGAAAGGTTCACTTGTCCCATAAGGTGCTTTGGAAACTCCAACTTCCTTGACTTCTCCCGTGTAAACTGTTATCGCATCTAACTTGCATACGTGACACTATCCTAGTTCAACATTTTCCATAATTACTACTGGAATTTTGTTACCACACGAGTCACTTTGGGGATAACGCGTCCTCGTGGCGGCTTTGCCGTGATCCTGCCTTTCACATACCTAGTTGGTGAGTTGATCAAGTTCAACAACTGAATAACATGATAGTAGAATTGAGCCAGAAACGCACACTTATGAGGAAGAAAGAAGTTTGCTAATGATGCCTCACAGCTAGGTCAAGGGTCGACCTGCTCTGATACCAACTGTAATACCCTACCAATATGCGTCTAGAATCATATCAGTAAAATATTAATAACTGGTACTGAGTACAAACAAAAGCCAGGAATAATGACATAAATTGTATACATTTATAAATCATCTCAAGGATGGATACAATGAATATGTCTACACAGTAATAATAATATACAGCGGAAGAAAAGATTAGGCACGGTCTTCACGACATCCGATCAAGCCTCTTGATCCAAGCAACTAGCAAAAACCGATATTGCATGGTACCTGAAAAATAATAAGATGAATGGGGTGAGATTACTAAATCTCAGTGAGTTCCCCTATCTTATGGGTCCTCTCGGCACTACAGGGTACATGTATCATCTACAGATCCATCTCAGATCCTAAGGTTTCCTCATTATCCAGTACAAGAAAGCCTATCAACTCGTAGCTCCACGATTTAGTGTCTACTGACCACCCGGTTGGATACTCTTAAAATATATCGCATGTTCATATATTAGGTATATGTTCTTCCAGGACAGGTCTTCTGGATTTACTTGCCCATCTGCTCTCAAAACAAGACCTAGAAGCATACCTTTTAAATCTACATGGTAATTAAGTCATATAGACTATAGGGAATCTTGGAATTGACATTGAATCGCGTCGCACGATTCAACTCCTCAAAACCATGGAATTCCAACTCCGAACCGCATCACAGGGAAACATGGATTATCATCGAATTGCATCGCACAATTCAACTCATCAAATCCATGATCAACTCCGAATTGCATCACACGATTCGAATCATCAAAAATATGGACCACAGGGAAACATGGATTCTCATCGAATTGCATCGCACAATTCAACTCATCAAATCCATGGAATCAACTCCGAATCGCATCACACGATTCGAATCCTCAATAATGAGAACGATAAGGGGAAGGTATTGGTTCGCATCCCCGGGAGTTCATCCCCGGAGAATACTCCTGAACTATAGAGCACCAATCAATCCCGAGCGTCACACTCGAGAAGGACCTTCATATATGGCCTGGGAGCATCCTTGGACATCGCATCAAAAGGACAACCACATATAAGTAACAAGCATCGCACCGGTTACTACCCTCATGCCCATTATGTAACCCTTGTCCACGGCACAACCTTGTTAGTTGACCTTCGTTAATCCTTCACAATATGCATTCTAAGAATTACCTCACAATTATGTTTATTGAGTAAACATCCTTTTAACACTTATGTTAATTGTAGAACCTTTCATCTCTTGGTCCATACAACTCAATCCGTCATTACATGTGTTAATTATCTTTAATTAATCATGTATTGTACTTAGGTTAGTTTATATAAACCCAAGAGTCAATCATACATGTAACATACTAATATTTCACCAAGTTTTACTTTATTAAACAAGATACAAAAATATACAACTGGATTTTGGTAATATTTAGAAGTATGATAGAGTTATGGAAGCTTAGGCATCTCATAGCCCTTTCCGTTAGCTTTCCAACGATATAAAATTTGCGTCAATCGGATATACGATGCAAAAGTTATGAATTTATGAAGTTTCGAAAAAGCTGCCCAAACAGTGATGTAACGGGTTACATGAATCATGTAACCGGTTACATGACCCAAAAACTGCGTTTTTCACCCTTTTTCACACATGTAACCGGTTACATCAACCATGTAACCGGTTACATCGCTGACAGACCCAAAAATTCTGCATTTTAAGAGTTCTAGATCAGACCCAAACCCCTCTAACTGATTCCCAGCATCATAATTTAATCCCAAACGAATTTACAACATGCAATAGTGATCTAATGTACATATTACATACATAAAACACAATCTCATCATTAAATCAAACATGCATCAAGTTAGCTCACACTAAAACCCTTGACATGCAAATTCTTCCCCAAATTCTACCCAAGGTTTCTAATCTAATGGAACTCACCTTGATCAAGATTTATGAGATGAAGAGATGATTCTGAATTTGATGAAGATTATGATGAAGATAAGTTCTGACTTGAATGGTGAAAGGGATGATGATGATGTTCTTGATCATAGTTCTTCCTCCAAACCTTGCTAAAGCCTCACACATGCAAAATTCTTAATGAAAGATTCTTGAGCTCCTTCCTTCTTTCTTTCCTTTCACATTTCTCTATATTTCTCCTCCAAATTCTGGTTTTGTTATCAAAAGGAAAAGAATGTGTAACCAAACAAATCCTTATTTCTCATTTAATGGGTGAATTGACCATTGTATCCTCCAACTATGCAATAATCACCAATTTGCTATTTGGTTTAATTCTAACCAATATATTTGGATTCCAACAATCCACTTAATCTCCCTCTCTTAAGAATTCTTAAGATAGAATTAGGTCTCACTTCACTTGTTTTCATGTTTAGAGAATTAGGGATGTTACACGAACCCACTGAAAACAATGTTGTTATAATCCCTCATAACTTTGAACTCCCCATTATTATAATTTTGTTAAAAAACTATGATAAAAATAACTTTAAAGATAATTTTGTAATTTTAACAAAGTGTACGCAACGTAATAAATAAATAAAATAAAATTATAGTAAAAAAAAATTTAAGCACAAAGAAAATAAATAAGTAGAAGAAATAAAAAAACACAAGGGATGAGAGAATTTTACTAGAGATTTATAGAGGTTCCACCTAACCACTTGACCTGCTCATCTCTCCAAGAATTTCTTCTTGAGAATTTTCACTATAGATATGTGATTTTCACGTGGTTATTCCCACAGACCTTCTTACAAATATATTAGAGTTTTACATTGACTATCTTTCAAATCTACCACGATATTTTACACCAAGATGATTTCAACACCAAGAGAGAGCTTTTATACTAGGCACAATATACAAACCAAATGAAGATTTTGATACATAATCTCACAAGGAAAATGAGAGCTTTTTTATTAGGGGAGGCTCACACACTAAACATAAGTTTTCATGGACAATCTCACGAGAAAAATAAGAGCTTTTACACTAGTTGAAGCTTGCGAACTAAATGGTTTTATTAGGATTTGTCGGTCTTTAATTCAGATGTCTAAACTCCAGTTGGCATAAAGTCACATTATTCCCTTAAGTATTTTAAAAATATGAGACATATGTAAGGATTAACTAATGTTTGACAAGGGACTCCAAACACAAGAGAGAGGGGGAATTATGTGGTTTATATTTTCTATCTTCTCTTGAGTCTAGTTCCGTGAACTTACATTTCCCTCCATATTTTTCTGACTAAACATGCTTTCCATCTTGATCTAGATTTTTTTTCAACTCTTTCTGAGACTCTTGACGTAACATTGTCTAGCTAAATGATGATCTATATGCATTGTGGATTTTTGTGCTCTATACTAAGTTTCATTTCCCAATGGGTGTGCGAATATATTTTCTCTTTATAGTCCTCCAGCATACTTGTATTAGGGAAAATGTTAGCCATGGTAGTAAGTTATAATACTTATTTAGAGAAAATGGATGTGAATCAACATTTCTTCATAATAATTTAGGTGATCAAATTCATATACAACAACTATAGGGTTAGGAAAACTAGATTGTAAATTAAAGAGGTTTTTATATTGTCTAAAGTAGACTCCAAATTAATTGTACAAGTCACATTTGATTCTTATATGCTTTAGATGAGATGCAATTAGTATGAATATGAATGTTGTATTTATGATAAGAGTCTTAGTGATGATTCTTTTATTATCTTATCACCGTATTTCAATGATATGTTTACGAGTGCTAATCATTTACTTGGCAATTAAGTCATGAGGGACTTAGATACCGCTAAAAAGATTCTTGAGATCCATATCCACTGAGATAAAAGTTTAAAAAAAATATGGTTGTTCTTGAAAAACTATGTTGAAAAGATGCTGATCGGTCACCAATTTCACTTACACTCCACAAATTATTTGGTAAAAATCGGTAATTTCGGTAACACTGTGAATGGTTTGTTCTTTGTTTTAAGTAGTTCCTTCATGTTTTGTTAATCTATTTGCTAGTGATAACTTTTAGTAAAATAGTTACTTTTGATCACTTTGTTGGTAGTTATTGGTTATTTCAGGTGTAAGGAAAAATTGCCGAAACAATGGGACGAGAACAAAAGAAAACAAAGCCAAAATTGCAAGGAAAGAAGCTGACGCGGGCGCCAGTGTCGTGGGACACGGCCATGTCAGCTGAAAAAGGAGAAAAAATGTTGTTGGGAGAAAACAGAGGCTAACACAGGCGCCAGTGTCGTGGGACACGACCGTGTCAGCTGATACATGAAAAAGAGCCTTTTTGAAGAGAAAACAGAGGCTGACACGGGCGCCAGTGTCGTGGGACACAACCGTGTCAGCTGATGCGGCCAGAATTTGTTTTTTTAGCTGTTTCATTATTTCAAGTCTCATTAAGGGCGTTTTCGACTTTTTTCATGAATGGAATATAACATAACACTATTTAGACCTAGTTTGAGAGTTTGTTGGAGGATCTTGGATCATATTGAAGAATTTTACAGAAAAGAAGAGAAGCTAACAAGGGTTTCGGAGAACAGAGATTTTTAACGGCAAACGCAATTGAAGATCAAAGCCTTCCCTAATTTTTGTAATGTCTATCATCTTTATTTTTAATTCTTCGAATATTACTATGAGTAGCTAAACCCCCCATTGCTAGGGGGTGTCCCTGAATTGCCATTGTTATGAACCTTATTTTCATCAATTTATGTTATTAAAATTTTATGAGTTTATTTTTGTTGTGCAAAATTCTTAATGCCTTTTCTATCGGACAAATAGTTTTCGGATTCACGGTTGAGATATTGGTTGGACAAACCAACTCAACGCAATTTGCACAATAATACTTCGATACAATTGCTTAGGAATGAGGATTTAACCGTAGTAATCGTTTGATTCTTGATATTCATTATTATAGCACTTGTTGTTATCTTTAATAGCTAAGGAATTAGGATTAAAGATAAACACCAAAGGTTTTCCGTTAAGGAATTAAGAAAAACAACTCTTGAGATTTGGTAGTAGCTCATTATAACTAGATTTCATAAATTGGGGAATAAAGTTCATTGTGCGGCAATTTAAACACCTAACCTAGCATGCTTTCTCATATTTTCAAGAACCGTTATTTTACTTTTGCTTTCATTAGTTATAATTAATATAATTTCTCTACAAACAAACAAATCCCATGATATTTTGTTCAATTGAATAATTGTGAAACTTGTATTTCCTACGCAGTCCGCGAGTTCGATACTGGGTATAAACTTCTTTTTAAAACTACATCGGTGAAAAATAGTACACTTGCTAATTTTCTGATCAATTTTTTGGTGCTGTTGCCGGGGACTGATAAAATATAAGTTTAATAATAATTCAATTGGATTTTTGTTGCTCTGCAACTAAAATTTTAATTTTCTGTTATTTTATTTGCTCATTACTAATAATCATCTAATCTTTGTATGCGAGGTAAGACCTGAGCAAAATTTCTTTTTGACGCAGAGCCAGAATGATCGTTGCGAGCTAGACTTCAAAAAGCAAAGCAAGAAAGACTGGAATCGATAGAAGGAAATCTGATAGGTTCTGAATCTGATAACGAGGATACTTTTTCTGTTCATTCTGAGCACTCGGATTCGGAGGCTAAAACTATGCCAGCTCCCGTAGAAAGACTGTTAGGTGATTATGGTGGAGCAAATACACTAGCTGGCCGGATGGCAATAGTAAATCAACCGGTCGATGTTGCCTATTTTCAGTTGCACCCTTCAATGATCCGGCATCTCGAGATTTCTTACGATGACCACGTCATTGAAAATTGAAGGGCACTCCGAGGAAGAAAAAAAATTGGTAATGTTTCCCTTTACCCTTTCAGAAGATGCTGAAGAGTGGTTCTACTCTTTACCTGCTGGGAGCATTACAACTTGGCAACAGATGGAGACGACATTTCTTAACGAGTATTTTCCTGCTTCTGTGTATATCCGTAAGAGGTATGACATAGTGAATTTTAAACAAAAGGAAGAAGGATCACTTGGAGATGCATACAAGAGGTTTAAACGATTATTGGTTGCATGTCCTACTCATAACATGGATGCAACTGAACAAATGCAGAATTTGATGAATGGCCTCAAGATGAAGACTAAGCAACTTATTGACACAGCTTTCGGTGGCTCATCTAATTTTACAACAGCCACTGGTATCAAGAAGATCATTGAAGTTATTGCGGCGAATGAGCATTTAGAATTATAGGACCGTAGTGTAAGCCAGCCTGAAGGGATAATTGATTTGAAGTTGGATAATCAAGTTATAAAAATGGAAGACCAAATTGCAGCTGAAGTCGAGAGAAGACTCAAGAAGATGACTGTTGAGACTCAAACTGTGGCTCAAGTTCAACCGACTCAAACTGTCAGCTGTGAGATCTGTAATGGCCCTCACCAAACTGTGTATTGTTTGGAAACTCCTCAACAAATTGAAGAGATCAAGTTCTTGAAGCAGAACAATCCTTATTCTAACACCTATAATCCGGGGTGGAAGAATCATCCAAACTTCTCTTGGAAAGATCAACAACAACAAGTGCCTCAGAAGGCGGAATGGGAAGCAGCTATTGAGAGACTGGCCGAACAATGTTCTCAGTTTCAAGAAGAGACGAGAAACAACCATAGGAACACCATAACTTCAATCAAAAATCTGGAAGTTCAAGTGGGTCAGATAGCACAGCATCTCACTCTACAGGCACAAGGTACCCTTCCAAGTTCAACTATGAAAAATCCTAAAAACCAAGAGAATATCAATGATGTCACAACAAGAAGTCATAAAATACCAGAGTCTGAAGAAAAAAAGGAAATAGATGACGACTTGGTAATAGAGGTAGATCTTGAAATAAGAGAGAATGTGAAAGAACCTGAAGTAGTGGCACTACCGGTTAAGCCACTTGAAGAGAAAAATAATAATGAGGCTAAATCGGTGATTAAATTACCATTCCCCTCTAGAGTAACCAAGAAGGATTCGAAATAGAAGGATTTTGAGAAGTTTGCTGCAATGTTCAAAAAGTTAGAGATTAACTTACCCTTCTTTGAAGCACTGGAGAATATGCCTTTGTACAAGAAATTCATGAAAGAAGTGATTTCTAAAAATAGACCAGTAGGAGTGGAGCCTGAAGTGGTAACTGAAAAGTGTGGTAGAGTCTCACTAGAAAGGAGGATCCCAATCAAGAAGAAAGACCCTAGAGCAGTGGCAATTCCTTGCACTATCAATGACAGATCGTTCAAGAAGGCGTTAATTGATTCTGGTTCTAGTGTAAGTTTAATGCCATTGTCTATCTTCAAAAAGCTTGACATTGGAAAGATAAGCGAGAGTGAGACCAAATTGAAATTTGCTGATCACACCATGAAGCAATCATATAGGATAGTTGAAGATGTATTGGTGGAGATCGGTGAGTTTATCTTTCCAGTTGATTTCCACATTATGGACATTCCCGAAGATGAAGAGACTCCTATCCTTCTTGGGCGGCCATTTTTGATTACTAGTCGATGCAATCTGGATCTCGAGAAAGGGACACTAACAGTAAAATCATTTTATGAAGAGGTAACAATGAAGGTCTTGGATGTCAAAAAGAAAGGTGCATGTGGAAATAATAAATCGTCGGTAGGTATGATTAGAAGTGAGGGAGAAAGCAAAAGTCCAAAACCTCTCCCAGAAAAAGTCTCAAGCATAGTCTCTCATGTGGGCTCAGCTCATGCATCTATCATAAGTCCTGCGTTCATTCAAGAAGTCAAAAAGAAGAAAAAAGAGGACAATCAAAGTGAGAAGATGAAAGTGGATAGTAACTTGAAGAGAAAACCAACCAGGTTTGGAGAAGTGACAAGCAACCAGGTTCGGAGGACGAAGTACCCTCCTTAATAAAGGGTAATGGACCATCGTGCCATGCGACGTTAAACGAAGAGCTTCGTGGGAGGCAACCCACGGTTTTAATAATGCGGTTTATTTTTTATTTTGTTTTTCAGAAAATTAAAAAATGGGTCTCTCTGGTGAAAGCTAGGAAGCGGCAGCTGGAGTCGTAGTACCTTTTGTGAGTTCACCCTCGCTATCTCGAATTTAAACATTGAGGTCAATGTTTGGTTCAAGTGTGGGGGGGTTTTTATTGCGTTCCATTTTCTTTTGAGTATTTGTTTTTCCTAGTATTTCTATGCTATTATGTCTACCATGTGTTACAAATTGATGAGATTTACCGGATGGTTGATGGAGTGGTAGTAAAAGGATGAAAGATCCAACCCAAGCTTGCACCCCAGGCATCCCTGGAAGTTGATACAACCGAAAATAATTGTTGGACGCAACTTGATGACACCAGACCGAGATTGAAAGTTGGTATATACAAACCGGAAAAGAAGCGACATTACACAATAAGTACTCGGGATCCTGTAAGTTATGCCCAAGATGGTGAGATCATAAAAAGCCAGAAATTTATCATCACAAGAGAGTAGTCAGGTATGACTTTATCACTTTGAATTTGCGTAAGTTCTATTCATATGACACTACATGATAACACACACTGAGGCACATTTTTTTGTTTCCCCTTGAGCTTTTCTAGCCGTCCCTTATTTATGTTTACCCATTGCAAACTCCTTTGAGCCTGTATCCTTTTTTTTAAAACCGCATATATTACCCCTTGGCCAAAAAGAAAAAATAAATATTCCCTTTTACCCGTGCTCGGCATAAACGTTGTGGATGTAGAAATTGTGCAAAGTTCTAAGTTTGGGGTGGTGAACCTTATACGAAAAGGGCAAGTGTGAAAAAAAATGGAGACTCTTGAATGCTCCGAGAAAAAAAAGAAGAAAGAAAAAAATATAGAACTCATAAAAACACACTTGTCCCGGCTAAATGACTTGGTTACATTTGAAACACTCGAATAATTGAGTGAAGTTAAAGAGTCAATGTTAAACCCCATCGTATTAAAATAAGCACAATGACAAGAAAGAAAACATGAATGCTGAGCCCTCCAAAACCTTTGTGTATCCGTTTCCTTGTTTATCCCACCTGTCCTAAGCCCCGTTACAACCCAAAGACCTTAAAAAGTGTGTGCAAAGTGTTTGTGTATGAAAGTAGAATTTGTTCAAATTTAAAAGTTGATATTGCATATCGTGATTTATGAGTGAATTGCTTTTAACCGTGAGAGACTTGGTGATAATTGTGAAAAAGCTTACAGGTGAAGGAGAATTTTAATGTGAAAGTGGAGCGGAAAATTCGGGGAGTAAAAGCTAGCACGATTGACCGGAAAGGTGGAAGTCGAGTTGTGAAAAGCACGGTTGTATTGTGGAAGCATAAATTTAGGGGTGAACTTTGTTTGATATCTCATGCATTGCTTGAGGAAAAGCAACGAGCTAAGTTTGGGGTTGTGATCGGTCACCAATTTCACTTACACTCCGCAAATTATTTGGTAAAAATCGGTCATTTCGGTAACACTGTGAATGGTTTGTTCTTTGTTTTAAGTAGTTCCTTCATGTTTTGTTAATCTATTTGCTAGTGATAATTTTTAGTAAAATAGTTACTTTTGATCACTTTGTTGGTAGTTATTGGTTATTTCAGGTGTAAGGAAGAATCGCCGAAAAAATGGGACGAGAACAGAAGAAAACAAAGCCAAAATTGCAAGGAAAGAAGCTGACGCGGGTGCCAGTGTCGTGGGACACGGCCATGTCAGCTGAAAAAGGAGAAAAAATGTTGTTGGGAGAAAACAGAGGCTGACACGGGCGCCAGTGTCGTGCGACACGGCCGTGTCAGCTGATACATGAAAAAGAGCCTTTTTGAAGAGAAAACAGAGGCTGACACGGGCGCCAGTGTCGTGGGACACGACCGTGTCAGCTGATGCGGCCAGAATTTGTTTTTTTAGCTGTTTCATTATTTCAAGTCTCATTAAGGGCGTTTTCGACTTTTTACATGAATGGAATGTAACCTAACACTACTTAGACCTTGGTTGAGAGTTTGTTGGAGGATCTTGGATCATATTGAAGAATTTTACAGAAAAGAAGAGAAGCTAACAAGGGTTTCGAAGAATAAAGAATTTTAACGGCAAACGCAATTGAAGATCAAAGCCTTCCCTAATTTTTGTAATGTCTATCATCTTTATTTTTAATTCTTCGAATATTACTATGAGTAGCTAAACCCCCCATTGCTAGGGGGGTGTCCCTAAATTGCCATTGTTATGAACCTTATTTTCATCAATTTATGTTATTAAAGTTTTATGAGTTTATTTTTATTGTGCAAAATTCTTAATGCCTTTTCTATCGGACAAATAGTTTTCAGATTCACAGTTGAGATTTTGGTCGGACAAACCAACTCAAAGCAATTTGCACAATAATACTTCGATAAAATTGCTTAGGAATGAGGATTTAACCGTAGTAACTGTTTGATTCTTGATATTAATTATTATAGCACTTGTTGTTATCTTTAATAGCTAAGGAATTAGGATTAAAGATAAACACCAAAGGTTTTCCGTTAAGGAATTAAGAAAAACAACTCTTGAGATTCGGTAGTAGCTCATTATAACTAGATTTCATAAATTGGGGAATAAAGTTCATTGTGCGGCAATTTAAACACCTAACCTAGCATGCTTTCTCATATTTTCAAGAACCGTTATTTTACTTTTGCTTTCATTATTTATAATTAATATAATTTCTCTACAAACAAACAAATCCCATGATATTTTGTTCAATTGAATAATTGTGAAACTTGTATTTCCTACGCAGTCCGCGAGTTCGATACTGAGTATAAACTTCTTTTTAAAGCTACATCGGTGAAAAATAGTACACTTGCTAATTTTCCGATCAGATGCTAAATTTATTTGACATGAATGTTGCTAAGGACACACATTTTCCATTGGTGAATCACTTTAACTCTTATTGGATTAGTCTCTAACGACATATGTAGACATTTATTATATATCAATCTTGCTTATGACATTGATGTTGGTTGGTTAATGTAACAATTTGCACCAGATCAGATTTATCACAAGTTATAAATCAAGTTTGCAAGTTTATATTCAAAACACATTGGCGTCATGGGAAGAAGTCAAGTGAATTTTTTATACTTAAAGAGTATAACAAGTATAGGTGTGATGTTTTTTAGTGGACATCATGATTATTTAGTTGTAAGATATGTTAATTCAAACTATGCTAGTGATGTGAATTTTATAGTATGCAATGCCTATACTCTTGCCGAAAGATCTATTTGCTAAAAAACATCAGCTGAATCCATAATGTCTATGTCTACGACTAAACTAGAGTACATGGTAGTAACTGAGACTATCAAAGATGATTTATGGATTTCAAGTTAAATGAAGAAATTATAAGTAAGATGGAGTTTTATAGCATTATGATAGTTAGTGCAATTTTATTTGGCAATAATCAATGTATCATACTAAGACAAAACATATTGGTACAAGGTTTCACAAAATGTTCATATTTAGGGAATATAACAGATATGTTGATCAAATTGGTCACTAGTAACAAGTTCATGAACAACTTAGACTTAATACATGTTTCCCAGTGTTAATTAGTTGAAGTTTCTCCTCATTTATCAAAATAACATGATATTGAAATCTTCTTTGGCTTTGATATCTCTAATATGGGTTTGATATGAATTATAAGCTCTATGAAATAAGCATTGACGAGAAGCAGAAGAAGATTAATGTTTAGATCAATTGAAAATATACATGTTGATACTCTTTACAGTGGAGTATGATTGTTAGTGAAGACAATGAAAGTTTATGTATTATTTTCAATCAAGGTGAAGATTGTTGGGATTTGCTTGAAAATATACATGTTGAAGAAGTCCTACGTCACTTAGTTTTAGGAAGAAAGAGGGAGTCCAAGGCTAGATATAGGATTAAAGTTTTTCTAAATCCCACATCAGTTAGTTTAGTGATGGAAGAGAGAATTCAAGGCTATATATTGGATTCAAGTTCTTCGTTATAAGATGCACCAGTCAAAAGCACTTTAAGCTGCTTGTATTTGACTTTCTTTGTTCTCTTATGCTCTTGTATTAGATTATTGTGAGATGTAATTAAATATTTGTTTTGGAGGGTGTGGGTGTACTGGGGGCCTGGGGTATTTGAGGGTATATTATGTGTTGTAATAATTTTCACATAGTGTTATTCTCTGGTTGTCTATTGATAACGGTCGTGATTTTATTTTTCTTCCGGTTTTAGAGTTTCCACATTATGTTCTTGTGTTGTGACTGTGTTAATCTTTTTCTCTATATTTGTTATTTTCCCAACAATTAAACCCTTAGTATTCTCTATTATTTGTTTTTTGTATTGGGGGATGAGATGGGATGAAAGACTTCCTCGATACATTTCAAGAGTATACTTGTCTTTTGGACCATGTTATTTATATATGAGTTATAACTGTTTCATAGTATGGTTAGTGAAAAAATTAAATCGAACCAAATCAAATCATAATAAAAATGTAATCAAACTGCACTAAATCATTTCAATTTATTCAAAATTGAACCGAATCATAATCATTAATTTAGTATACCATTTTGAAATTCTGAACCATACCGAACCGTTAAAAGTTAATTTTCTCAAATCAAATTATTTATTAAAGAATCGAACCATTAAACTATTTTTAAATTTAACAAAAATATAAAAATAAAACTTGTTTTTAAGTATTTTTTATTTTTAGTTTCGGTTCGATTGTAATTTCAGTTTAGTTAGGTTCCATTTCAATTTCGGATTAGTTCTAAAACTATTTGTGCAATATAATTTGGTTCACTAACTAAATATAACGATTTAATTATGTTAACTTCAATTTAGTACTGTTCGACGGTTTGGTTATGTTGTTTGTATTTTTAACACCCTTAGTATAAAATTTAACTTATTCATGTCTATCAAATGACCAAACTACAACTATTTTCTAGTCATAGACATAAACATACCAACAGAACTTTATAAACAAAAATCACATGTTATTGTTTACCCTTCATTGTTTGTTTAATCTTCTACTGCCGAGTTGTTTTTCCAACAATTATTCTCTGCTAATTAGTTGATGAAAGTATAAACAAACTTAAGATATGGTGTCATTGAAGATAAAATTAAACAAGACAAATTCATCCATTTTATTAAAATTATCAAAACAATTACAACCTTTAGGAAATAAAATTTAAAATGAAAGGAAAAGAGAATATTTATAACAAAGAAACCTAAGACATTAAACCAAACTAGATAAGGGAAAAGAGAATATATAGTAATCTAGGAGACATAGACCATTTTGTGCATGAAGCTAAGCTTTCTTTGACAAAGCAAATGAAGTGAAAATTGATGCTATGGCTGTGGTTATAAATCCAAATAAAAGAAGACTAGCTGAGGCATTAGCCTTTCCAAAGAATGAGTTTAAGGGAAGTTCTGCTGCTTTGAAGAATCTGTGCAAATCTTCTGAGGCACCAAATCCAGCTGCTGAACCAGATAGTAGAAAGTATGACATAATCTGTCCAAAGAAAGAACCAAATGTAATTTAAAATCAAAAAATATATTAACAACAAATCATATCAAATTTAATTTATATATACTATCAACCAATTCAAAATATTTGATTTTAATCATAATAAGAGTCATCTTAAATTTTTGAAGATAGTAGGTTAATCATAATTCTACCATAAATAAACAAATAAAAAATTTATGAGAATCTATTTAGCGACGGTTTAACCGTGATAAATTTTAAATCTTTGGCAGTAGCGTGCCTTAAACATCTTCAAAACGGTCCTACATAATTATTTTTGAAATCACACCTATTTTTTACACTGATAATATATCGAATTTAAACAATTGCAGAAAATATTATTCCATATATTTGAACCAAGATTTTAAAAAACAGTCGCGTAAAGCTTTTCGCGATTTCGGTCAGTATAAGTGTCTCGACACTGAATGCGGTCGTTGTGGTGTGAATTAACCACAAGTTATTTTTTAATATAAAAAAATAGTAATAAAACGGCATCTGTCAAACCCATTTTGTCGTAGCCGTTTTCGCTGTCGCGGACCGTTTTTTTAAAACCGTGATTTGAACACTTGTTATGGGATGTAGATGTACCTTATCACCAAAGAAATCAAACATGTAGCCTCCATTCCCATTTAATACACGACTTCCAGATACCAAGGTGAAAATTGAAAGTGCCATTTGTAGGAGATTGTATGCAAATCCAATCACTATTGTCGAAATCATGTATCTACATTTCCGACATTGTAACTAGGTAATTAATTTTGTGACACAAATAATATATACCATTAAAAATCATATTAAATAATTAATTCAAGAACTATACAAAATATACAATTCTCACCTATAAGCACGAATATCTTTGAACTTGATTTCTGTTTCCCCATCATCTGTCTCTGAAGTTTCCTTTGTTAAAACAAGAACAATGAGAGCAATGAGAAGGAACACAAAAGTTAACACCCTCAAAACTAGAACAACAGTTCTTGAAACTGTTGAACTTGTGGGTGCACTAGCTATAGCACTAGTAGTAGTAGTTGTAGTTTTTGTGCCATTCTCCATCTCAAAACCTTTTAATATTTTCTTAGCTTTAAAATAAAAATTTTGTTTCTATGAAAAAATGTGATGAGTTTGTGGCCTTTTATAGCATGAAGTTTGATAAATTTAATTAATTAAGAATTTAAGATAAATACAAAGTCAACTTGCCAAGTAGATATATGGAATGGTTATGAATAAAATAAAAAATGGGTGACTTTTGAAAATGGTGGCGCTATAACGTGCTTATATTGTTGACTAGAATTTGTGGTTGATTAAGAATTTCTGTGCAAGCTCATGTTTTGATTTATACATTGACTTCATATTAGTTGACTATTATGATAGGTGGAGTATGTGTGTCTTTTGAGTATGGTTACTACACAATTTCAATTTTATATGACTTTTTTTGAAGATTGGACCGTAGGTTTGTGATCTTGGAATATTGTTTTTGAAGGAGTTAGCAATTTTTTAAGGGGTTTGCAAGTTGAGCTTTGGAGGTTCCAGAGGATTAGTGCCTAATTGGTGAGTATACTCCTAATCAATTAGAATAGTAATCCTAATAGGAATCGCAAAAGATTAGAATCTTGGAGACAGGTCTCGAATCTAACTAGGAAATACCGGTTTAATTGGAGGAGAGAGTGTAGAAAAAACCCATTTTAAATGTAGGGGTGGGATTTGGGACAGGGATGCTAATATTCGCCCAGCAACTACTCTTGTCCTGCTGTGGCCTATTAAATTTACGTTATTCTCGTTATTAATAATTTTGTTACTCATTTATTTTTCTTAATCTATTAGAATTACGATTTATTTTCTAAAAATATAGATTAAATAAAAATGACGAAGTATTATGATTATTATTAAAAGGTTTAAATTTACTTTTGATCTCTTTATTTATATATTTTTAACTTTTTTGTGGTCTGATTTTAATTTTGCATATCTAATCAAGATGACTATGATAAATTATGAGAATTTCTTTATTGACCCCCTAGTCTTCTTGGTCACCTGCGCTGAAAACCTCAAAATGTCTCTTTTATTTCGAAAATGCATCTTTCAAATCACTTTTTTATTGAAAAAAAGTTGATTTCGGAAATGCACTTTTAAAAACACTAAACAAAAGTGTTTTCGGAGATGCATTTCCGAAATCACCTTTTTTTAGAGAGGTGGTGTCTTAAAAGATGCATATATGAAATATTTCAATTTTTCGTCTTGGAATGTTTCGAATATGCATTTTCAAAAAAATTCAATATATATATATATATATATATATATATATATATATATATATATATATATATATATATATATATATCATTAAAATTGAAGTATAATTAAAAATTAATAGTATAATTAATTGTATTAAAAATTAAAATATATTATTAAATATATATCATTATAATCAAGATGTAATAAAAATATTAACCTAATAAATATATAAATTAACATTTTATTTTTATATAAAAAATTAATAATAAAATTAATAATAAATTATTTTATAGTCATTAAAAATCATTTTATAAACAAAATTTCCTAAACAATTTTAATTTTAAAGTTAAAAATTATTTTACTAACTTATATAAATTAAAAATATTCTAATTTTATAAATAAATTTTAAATTATATAAAATTTATTCACTAAATAAAATTAAGACAAAATCTTCTTTTAATTTTTTTAACTAAATGAAAAATGATATTTTTATCATAATTAATTATGAAAAATGATTTTTTTTATGATTATTATTATTACCATTATTATTACTTGATCTATTTCGTTATTATTATCAACTGTAGAAACATGAATTGAAATTATTTATAACTACATTTTAATAATTGAAATTATTTTAATTTTTTGTAATTGAAATTATTTTTAAATTTCAAAATATTAATCAGAATAGAAATATATAATAATTATTATTTATAACTCATAAATTATATCAAATTTATGATATGCGAATTAATTAATATCCCAAAATTTTTAATTTTGGGATTTTTTCGTATATGCATATCCCAACAAATTTTTTTTGGGTTTTTTCGGAGATGCATCTCTGAAATCTGGAAAAATCTACAAAATTTACTTTGGAAATGCATCTCCGAATCAGGGGTATTTTGGAACTTTCGTGGAAGGTTTTTCTCATAGGGGGTCAATAAAAAAATTCTCTAAATTATTTATTTTGAATGAGATGACATTGTTTATTGGGATAAAAAAATTTACAAATTATTAATCAATATTTTAATTAATATATATTTTTTTTTTGGAAAGAATGAGAAATTATATATATCTCCAAAAAACAGTTATATACAACGCGACCCTAGGGTCCAACAAAAGACATTAGAAAAACCTAGGAACAAAACTATCACCCATACTCACAATCAAAGAATATAAGGTGCAATCTTTTCTCTATATTTTGGGTTCCTCCATATTCTATGTATTATACTATCGACTACCTCACTATATAGTTTGTTGTATCTATTTATATGATTGGCCTCCGGATTGAAGACTCTCATTTCTATATCGCCAGCAGCCATACACTGTTTCAGAGAAAGCAGTCTTCAACAATCTCGTACGCCAGCTCTTATTTTTACAACTATGAATCATCCACTCCAACTCTTGATCCCAGCCTTGTGGCTCATGGTCAACATTAATCCATTGAAGGACTTGCTACCAAGTATTTCTCATTTCCCTGCACATGAACATCAGGTGTTGTAGACTTTCATTTCCCTCACATAGCACACACGTATCATTTTCCACAATACCGAATTTCCTTAATCTGTCCTTGGTAGCCAGCCGCCTATGACACGCCATCCATGTGATAAACATCGCTCTAGGCCTTGCTTCATTATCAAATATTATTCTTCTCCACGGTACCTTCTGGTTATTACTAATCAGCCCGTAGTATGTTTTCCTTTTACTAAACCTGCCAGCACTGACTGCTTCATTCCAGCTCTGCAAGTCCCCTATCTCACTCCTCTGCTTGAGGATAGCCTTCAGGATCCATGAACAGGTCGTACGGATAGGTACTTCCATGACTTGCTCATTTTTTATGTAATAACTATGAACCCAACGCACCCACATGCTGTCTGTCTTCCTACATAGATTCCACAGCAGCTTCAACAGACACACTTTATTCCATCTACCTAAGTCATACACATTTAGGCCTCCTTGGTTCTTTGGTTCACATATTTTGCTCCATGCAATTGGAGCCTTTCTGAACTTTTCCTCCTTTCCAGTCCAAAGGAAATTCCTACATATGGCCTCAACTCTCTTCGTCACGCCTTTAGGGATCAGCAGACATTGCAACCAGTAATTCACAGTGCTGAACACCACACTATTAATCAATTGCAGCCTCCCTGAATAGCTAAGCATGTAGGAATTAATTAATATTTATACAAAAATAAATTTAAAATTTTATAAAAAAATTAATTAATCAAAATAATTTAAATTTAAGTTTAATATTTTTTAAAAAATAAATAAATTGTTAATAATTTTAATTTAGATTTTTGAGAAATTAATTAATAAAACGTATTAATTTAGATTTTAATTCAGATTAATTAATATCATAAAACGTATTAAAGAGGACAATCTTATAATATATTTGGTGACAGTAGTATGTTTTTCTTTCTATCCTACTAAAGTGAGTAATTGGTGGGGAGACATTGTTAATCAAACACAACTGTAATATATTTTGAGAGTATAGTTTCATCGTAAATTCTATCCATCTTCTATAAATGATTGTAAAGGATTACAACCATACAAAAGAAGCAAATTACAAGACTCAAAGATCAGCCACCATATGAGTTTCAACTATACATTATGGTCAAATTTTTTTAGTGAGTCAACGAAATGAGAAGCCTATTATTTTTGTCAAACTTCAAAGCCGAAACTTGGTGGCAGTTTCTTGCCCGCTTGTACAATCAAAACAAGCAAAAACAGCACAATTGTCGTGAAGTATAATTGTCAACTCAATTTTAAATTGACAACATCTTTTTGGGTATTCCTGGTATCAAGCTAGATAGCGATTCAGGAAGCTATACAATTTACATATATCTCGTTTTATATCTATTGTAAACTTGTATTTTGGTGCTAGTTAAGGGTCGACCAATCCTAACTTTAGGTTTGTTATTATCTACTTTTAATTTTAAAATATTAATGACATAAATAATTATATTCCTATCAATATCAATCACTCAAATAGATTTTTTTTTTTTAAAACACCGGTGTGTAATAAAAATGAGAATTAACTCATGCATCTGTTGTGTCCAGAGCAAATTCAAACAAGAAAGTTACATGATGTGTTGTTTTTGGATTTTGAAAAGAATGTCACGGAGGAAGTTGTCGGTTGAGTTGCGGAACAGTATGTTTTCTTTAAGACGTTTTGAAGTACTATTAAAATTATGCAAAACAGCTGTTAATAACCACGACGTCTCTAAGATAAAACAGCTAGTTCACAAAAGGGTTACGATTATCGCTTGCACTGTGATGAACCGTTTAAAGAAATACACCTTTAGATGGTGTTTAAACCACCCGTAGTATCTGAAACAATTTCAATCGTTGATGGTGCACAAGACCACTCGAAAAATAAAGAAGAAAGAATTTGTTTTTAAGATGAAGAGAATAGAGAGGGAGAAGAGAGATTCCAAAAGTTTAGAAATTTGGCGTAGGTTTCCAATAAACTTAAGAATCATATTAATAGGTAAATGATTAAACTAAGTAGAGAGAAAATAGTGGTAGAGTGGAGAGAAAATAGTAGGAGGCACTTACTTAGTAAAAACTAGGTTTTGGTGAGTGAGTCATTATTAATTAATAATTAATTAATATTAATAATTAATTCCACTAGAATTAACTCCCATCAAAATAGGATGACCCTTTCAATTCATGTTAAGTTTCCAACAATCCCCCGATTGAATTTAAAGGAGATATTAAAAGTAATGTCAAAATATTTCCAAGATTGTGCATAAGCAAAGGTGTCTCCGACTTGAACCTTTGCGTAGCAAGTAGGATTCCGATTCAACAAGAGTGACACAAATTTCTTAAACTCTATCTCAGACATCAGACCCAGACATAGCCTTGCTTAAGGTGTATTCTAATAGCCCGTGTTTTCATGGTCATGCACGTGTATCCCAGTTTAGTGAAGGCTTTAGGAATTCTGCCTCGAAATTTCATAGGAAGCAGCCTCAGTTCCACAATCACATAGGTGAGTCTATCAAGAGTACTTATGTAGCCTAGGTACTCCCTCATATAGAGTATAGATCTCATTAAGAGTTTATATTATCTCATCCTCTTATCGCTTCATGATTCATGCTTTTTTTATTTACTCTAGCATGATCACCTCATGTTACTCACAACTTGTTATTACCCATTTAACTTATTTCTTGGGATCTCCAGTCATTTAGGCCGGATTACAATCGCGAGTAACTCATATTCCTATAGGCATTAGTCTCATCTTATATGATGTATTATAGGTTTTCTCTCTAGCTAATCCTTTCGTCAAAGGATTTATTAAATTTTCATCAGTGCGTACATGATCCACTCTTACAGCTCCATTAGAGATACAATCTCTAACAGTATTGTGCTTTCTTCTAATTTAACGTCTTTTACCATTATAATAACAATTCTCGATTTTTGTTATAGCTGCGGTACTATCGCAGTGGATCAATACAACTGGCATAAATTTTTCCCATAAGGGAATATCAACTATCAAACATCTTAACCAACTTGCTTCTTCACTGGCATTCGCTAATGCTATCATTTCAGACTCCATCGTGGACTGAGCCAGAATAGTTTGCTTCTTTGATTTCCAAGATACAACTCCTCTAGATGTTGAATACATAGCCACTAGTAGCTTTGGAATCATCTGATAAGGTATTCCAATTTGCATCATTGTATCCTTCAAGTACAGCAGGAAAACCAAGGTTCATTGTCTTTTTAAGGTACCGCATGACTCGCTCAATAGCTTGCCAATGCTCATTATTTAGTCTATTCGTAAACCTGCACAACAATCCTACGACATATGCAATGTCCGGTCTAGTACAATAAGTGGCATACCTAAGATTTCCAATGATGCTTGCATATTCTGTCTGTCTAACATTTTCACCAGTGTTATTAAACAGTTTCATGCTTGGATCGTATGGCATGCTCGCTTGTTTACAGTCAAAGTAATTATATTTCTTTAAGAAATTTTTCCACATAATATGATTGATCCAAAGAAATTCCTTACTCAGATCTTGTGATATTGATACCAAGAATCAAACTCGCTTCTCCGAGGTCTTTTATATCAAAGTTGTTGCACAACAATGATTTCATATCATTAACAGCCTGAATGTTTGATCCAAATATGAGTAAATCGTCTATATATAGTCATATGATAGTGCATATGCGATTCTCAGATTTGTAATAAACGCATTTGTCACTTTCATTCACTTTGTACCCATTCGATATCATTAAGTTATCAAACTTTTCATGACATTGCTTAGGAGCTTGTTTTAGTCCATACAGAGACTTATCTAAGTTATAAACCTTGTTTTCTTGTCCATGGATCACAAACCCTTCCGGTTGTTCCATATAGATTTCTTCTTCTAAGTCACCATTTAAAAAGGTTATTTTAACATCCATTTAGTGTACTATTAAGTTATAAATAGAAGCTATTGAAATAAGTACCCTAATGGATGTAATTCTAGTGATTGGAGAGAAGGTGTCAAAGAAATCTATATTTTCTTTGTCTAAAACCCTTGACTATAAAGAGAGCCTTGTATTTATCAATAGTTCCATCAGGTTTTAGTTTCTTTTTCAAAACCCATTTACAACCAATTGGTTTGCAACCAGGAGGCAAGTCTACTAAGTGTCAGGTCTTGTTATACTCTAGAGAATCTATCTCATCACTAATAGCTTCTTGCCATAAATCTGCATCCAGAGATGACAATGCTTCTTGAAAATTTATTGGATCTTCTTCTACATTATAAGCCGCATAATCAGGCCCATAGACTTTAGAAAATCTTACTCTTTTACTTCTTCTAAGTTCTGTTTCTACACTGTTGTTGCTTTATGTACTTATCACAAGAATGTGACTCGATTGGGTGCCCCCACTATTTCTCAATTTGAAAGGAAATTTTTCTTCATAGAATTCAACATCATTTGATTCTATGATCACTTTTTCATTTAGGTCATAAAACCTGTATGCCTTAGTGTTTGCTGCATACCCAATGAATACACATTTATAGGCTCTACTAGTGAGTTTAACTCGTTTCGGATCCAGAATCCTGACATAAGCCCGACAACCCTAAGTTCTTAAATAAGACAAGTTTGGTTGCCTTTTCTTTAATACCTCATAAGGTGAGATCTTACTTTTTGACTTGGGAGTATGTTTTCGAGGACGAAAACTCTTTTAGTGGGGGAGAGTTGTAACACCCCATATTTTACATTTATTAATTTAATTGGAGTTTAAATTAATTTCTTGGATTATTGGTATTTTTATTGGAATTGTTGGGAAATTATAAAATGTTAGCCGTTGGGCCAAATGGTGGTGTTAGTAATGTGGGGGTGCTAAGTGAGTGATCCCATTACTAATTTATTTTATGTTTTCATAAAATAAAGGAATTGTGAAAAAGGGAAATTAGAAGAAAAAGAACAAAGTTGGAGAACAGAGAGATACGTGAAAGAGGAAAAGATGAGGAAGAAGAGGACCTTCGAAGATTCAACTCTAGGGTAAGGGGGTACTCTTCGGGTTAGTAATTATTATGCAATCAAGGGTAGCAAAATGGATTAGGATTGTTGTTTGATTCAATTGTATGTGTTGGGTTTTGGGATTGTTAGGTTTTTGAGTAATCTCATAACTTTTATGTGAATTTGATGAAATTGGATGATAATGTTCTTGTCCGTTGTTGATTGATATTTGAATCATGTTAGAATAGTGTTATAACATGTAATTTGGTGTTGTTTTGGTGTAATATCGTAACGGTACGAAATTGGATTAATAAAGAAGCTGAATTGCTGTCAAAAATAGATTTTGGGGTTACAGGTATGAAGTAACCGGTTACTGGGGTTTGGGTAATCGGTTACCACTGATGTGAGGGAGGCAGTAACCAGTTACTGAAATAGGTGTAACCGGTTACCGCTGTTCGTTTTTGAAAAATAATTATTTTCTAAAGTTCGTATCTTTTAAACCGTTTGTCCGATTTAGGTGCCGTTTTGGGTGTTGCGAAGCTGATTAAGAGCTTTATATGATGAATGGATGAAATGGGCAGTGGCCCTATTTTATTTTAAATGTTGATTTAATTTAGTTGATGGATTGTAGCATTGTGTACACATATGTGTGAATGTAACAATGTGTTGTCATGGTGATGTAACCACTTTGAATTCATTGTGATTGGGTGGTGTTTTGACATGAATATATGTGATATAATTGAATAATGATGATGCTAGAATTGAATACATGTTGATATGATTATGTGTGATATAATTGTGGATGGTGTTTAAATCGAATATATCATTCAGTGTTGCTTTTGGTGAGTTATTGGTGATGACATTGTTCATTTTGGTCCAGTGGTGATGTTGTGACAACATGATTATAATGTTGATAATGTGTGTATAACATGAACATGTGGTGATTGTTTTGATCGTATGATGATGATTGATTTATTTTGAATGATGCATGATACATGTACATACTTATGGGTGTTAACTATGTTGAGTTATGTGAGACGATGTTGCTCATCGGATCGGTGATGTAGTAAGTATGTGATATGTGTGCATTCATTCATAAATCATAATGGTGGCTGTATCCCGATGGAGATGGAACAGTGGAAGCTAATTCCCATTGTGTGGAACTAGTGAGTGGAGGTAGCCATATCCTTGATGATGGTTCATCGGTAAGATGGGTTAATCCCATGATTGGTACCACATGCATATAGTTGCATTGCATTAGGTGTATTATTGATTATAACATGAATGGAAGGTTGTCCAATGTTATAATGTTGTGTGTTTGATTAACTGTTGTGTATCTGAAATACATGTTATAATTGGGTGAATAATATTTGTATGATGTTTTGCTGCTGATGAATGTATAATACTTATTAATTTCGAACGAGACTCACCCTTACATGTTGTCATTTTCAGATCGAGGAGTAGGGGTATATTGATCGGTGAGGATAGCTTATATAGCTCATCCAGTAGTTCGATGTCGTGTCAATCATGCTCTGATAGTGTAACACTGGGGAACGATTTAGTTAGAGTTTGAGTTGTGTACTTTGTTTTGGTGGTTTTGGTTTTATTCCATTACTTTAATTTGGTGATGTATACTTTCCGCTGTGTTAAACATGATGTGGTTTAATTGATGAATCGTTTCTAATAAGGAATGACAATTGACACATGTTTGGTTTAAATTAATTGTGGTACCCTTGGTTATATGTTTTTACTCTGATTATTTTATAAATTGTCGCGGGGTTTAGAAGGGTGTTACATACAACACCAAAATTCATCAAAATTGCAACAATAAGTTTAGTAAGAGTTATATTCTTTCTTCTTTACCATTCATTTTATGAGAATATGGAGTATTCGTTTCATGTACAGTTCCATGTTTAATATAAAAATCATTAAATAACCCATAATTGTATTCAGCTCCTCTATCACTATGAAGTCTCTTAATCTTCTTACTAAATTTATTCTCAATTTCAATTACATACATCTTAAATATATCAAGCGCTTCACTTTTATTCTTCATTAAGTATACATAAGTATAAACAGAGCAATCGTCAATAAAAGTGATAAAATAACGTTTACTATTTCTAGTTAAAGTTTCATCTAATTCACATATATCAGAGTGTATAAGATCTAGGGGATCAAATTCTTTAATAATTAATTTATGCGAAGTCTTAGTTATTTTATCTTGACTACAATATTCACATTTATTTGAATCATTTACATTTAATTTAGGGATTATGCCTAAGTTGCTTGCATTAGAAATAACTCGCTTATTAATGTGACAGAGTCTAGAATGACAAATATTAAAATCACACAAATAGTAAACAGAAGAAGAAATTTTATTCAAATAAACATTCAACTTAAACATCCCATCAGTGGCATACCCTTTCCCAACAAAAATACCATTCTTAGTGATGGTGTACAAATCTGCCCCTATAAATTGACTAAACCCTGCCTTATTCAAAAGAAAACCAGAAACCATATTATTTATAAGTTGAGGAACATGCATGACGTCCTTCAAGATTAAAGTCTTTCCTGAGGTGAAGTTCAACTTAATGTCTCTAATTCCTGCAACATCAGGGGTGTGAGCATCTCCCAACAACACTATCTTATTTTCAGCATTCATGTATGTCTTAAACATAACACGATCATAACAGACATGATTAGAGCCACCAATGTCTACCCACCAACGATCACTTCCACCAATCATGTTAAATTCAGTGATCATAGCAATGAATTGCTCATCAGTCAGGTTAACCTGTGCATTAGAGCCAACAGGTTTGGGCTTACTCTTACATCTCTTTGCCATATGACCCGGTTTTCCATAATTATAGCAAATGAAAACCGGAGCGTCATTTCTTTGAGTCGGTGGTTGTTGTCTAGCAATCGTAGCAAATGGGCCCCTTAAGGGATTCCCATTCTTAATTCGGTTCACAGCATTGCGATTCTGATTCTTTAATGGTTTTCCCGTAGGCTTCAGAACCACACCGAATCTCTGTTTTTTGTTAGAAACAACTAAGACTTTATCCTTCTGATCTTATTTTCTAGCTTCCTCTTCAATTAGGAGGCGAGTGATCAGTCTTGATTGAAAACTCTTTTGTTTTATGTCGAAGCATATTTTTGAAATCTTTCCAACCACGGGGCAGTTTGTCAATGAAAACAGCAATTTGAAATTGCTCATTAAGGGGCATGCCTTCTGTAATGATTTAATGAGCGATGTTCTGAATTTCTTGGCTTTGACCTTCCACAGATTTTTTATCCACCATCTTATAGTTCAAGTAGCGGTTGACAACATATTTCTTTGCACCTGCTTCTTCAATATTGTATTTCTTCTGCATAGCCTCCCATACCTGTTTAGCAGTCTCGTAATTACTGTAGTAATCTTACAGATCACCAACAAGACTGTTCAAAATGTGATTTTTGCAAAGATAGTCATTCTCTTTCCATAGAGCGATTTCTTTCCCGAGTTGTAATTTATCTGCCGCATGTTTAGTTTATGCATCAGAATCTAAATCAGACGTTTTTGGAGTCTCGTCTGATTCCACTGGTATCTTACCATTAGTTAGTTCAGTTGATCCAGAAGGAGCAACAAGGATATCCTCAGTCAGAGCGTGGGCAACCTTCTTTAAAGTTAAGAAGAATTTCATCTTAGCTTTCCAACGTTTGATGTGAGAACCCTCAAACTTAAATGGTTTGTCAGACACAATAGCGACCGCGCTAGTTCTGATAATTTCCTCACTAGACATGGAAGTTAATACAAACGTCTTAAAATTGTTGTTTTTCGGATTTTGAAAAGATTGTCACGGGAGAAGTTATCGGCTAAGTCGTAGAACAGTACGCTTTCTTTAAGACATTTCATGGTACTTCCAGAATTATTCAAAGCAACTCTTAATAACTACGAAGCCTCCAGGATAAAACAGTTCGTTCACAAAAGGGTTACGATTATCACTTGCACTGTCATGAATCGTTCAAAGAAAACACCTTCAGATGGTGTTTAAACCACTGTAGTATCTGAAACAATTTCAGTCGTTGATGGCGTACAAGACCACTCGAAAAATAAAGAAGAAAGAATTTGTTTTTGAGATGAAGAGAATAAAGAGGGAGAAGAGAGATTCCAAAAGTTTAGAAATTTGGTGTACGTTTCTAATAAAATTAAGAATCATATTAATAGGTAAATGATTCAACTAAGTGGAGAAAAAATAATGGGAGAGTGGAAAGAAAATAGTGAGAGGGAGTTACTTAGTCAAAACTAAGTTTTGATGAGTGACTCATTATTAATTAATAATTAATTAATATTAATAATTAATTCCACTAGAATTAACTCTCATCAAAATAAGATGACCCTTTCAATTCATGTTAAATTTTCAACAATTAAAAAAAATAAATAATAGTGACTACAAAATTACATATGAGCTTTTAGTCGGGAGAAATTAGTAATCACTTCACTAAATTTTGTCATTTTTTTTCGTATTCTTTTGTTGATAATTTTGTTCCATATGAGTTTCTGAGTTGATACGGGATTTATTTGGTTTTTGTGTGAAAGAATATGTTACTCTCTTCTGGCGAAGTGTAGTCAACCTTAGGATCAGAGGTCCACATCAAACAATCAACTATATTAATATGTAAAAGATTTAAATGTAGTTTTGGACTTTTTAATTTGGACGTTTTAAACAATTGCTCTCCCTATTACAAAATCTAAAATTATGATCCTTTAATTTTGATTGCCTTTGAACTTTTGTGCTTCCTTCCACTTTTGCAAACATGGTATGAATTATTATAATAAAAAATTTATTTTTAATTAGGTTGCAATGAGTTAAATGAATTAATATTTAATAATTTGAATTAATATGTTTTTTAATTAATTAATTAATTAAAACTTTTAAAATTAGATTCTCTAGGCTTAAACTCATTCCCTCTCAAAAGTAGACAGTGCTTATCAATTCAATTAATCTTAAGAACTCACAAGTATCATTACTTATGCTAAAATTATATATTTAGTATACAGCAGTTTACATAACTATATATTTGCACACACATTTCAAGTGATAGACTGATAGACTATACTAAGGCTAAATTAAAATCTAATAGGCATTAAAAGAAATTGACATTAAACAAACTTCATACTTTTTTCATAACTCTCTCAAAGGAGAAGATACATTTAAATAGCTAGGGTTTTATCCCTCCTAATGTGCCATGGGCCATAAACGAAAATTATAAAGTGCAAATAATATAAAAGCTACTAATGAGACCCCCCCTTTAAAAATAATAATCTTTTAATGAGGCTGGAATTTTCTTAATTCTGTTGGGCCTAATTGGCTGTCTATCATAGACGTACCATAGACAACCTTGATGCTAGCCGGTATTCTAATTCAAGAGGTAGGAACTTTGGCTCATGTGATGTTAATACAGTAGCTGAGAGAATTCCTGTACAAAAAAAGAAAAGTAGGAACAAGGCTGAAACTATACTAAAGTATGCATTTAATTTAATCAATAAAAAGGAGATGCATACCATGATAACAAGCAGACTTAAACCAATTTCATAATAGAATTAACATGGGAAAGATGCTTTATGTTACTGCAACCTGTGTGTGATGAATCAGTTTTCTGTCAATCAAATCATGGAGGATTGTTTTGTTTTATGAAACATAATACTTTTATTTTGTCCCACATAGAAAGTTTAGCTAATATTATAAGTGGGTTTTTAGGTTTTTGGACAATTGAAATTAAAGAAAACGATTACAATTATGTTAACAGATTAATCTATTGGTTCAGAAATTTCATACTTATCACCAATCCCTTAAGCGGATTCAATTCCTATTCGATTATAATCTCGATTAAAAAGCAAAATCAACATCATTTGAATTATATTCCTATTTACCGCAATAAACATAATATAGTTGAAGATCAAGAGAAATTAACTAAATAAGCTAAGTTAACACGTGAAAAGTTAAGGAACATGCATTTTAATCAATCATAATCTATGAAACTCAAATTAAGAAAACAAGGCACATAAAACAGAATTGAAATGAACTCAATAAAAAGTGAATAGTATAATAACCTCAAGGTCTTGATAAAATTCTGAAACATTAGAGGCAAAAATACAAATAAACCCTTACTTAATTTAAAATTTTACATGTTTTCCCTTGTATAACCTTATGACTATCTTCTTCTTTCATTTTCTACTTGTTGCAACGTGTCTTTTCTTTCTTATTCTCTTTTTCTCTTTTTCTTTCATTTTATTTTGCAACAACATTTTTCCGCGACTAGTCGTCGCGCCCACGTCGTTTGTCCACTAGTGATCTGTTTGTCTCGTTCTCTGCTACTCATCGCTGCGTTTTTTTTTACCAAATCTGTGAGTTTTCTCCCTAGCTTGTCGCTGCGTTTTTCTCAAAGTGAGTAATCGAATATGTGATTTTTTTCAGAGTGTTCTTTCCTTTTTTATGGGAGTTTTCTTGTTGAAATGTTATTTGTAAATTTTGTATTTTCTTGTTGAATTTTGTCCTTTTGAGCAATGTTGAATATATTTTTCTTATTGAATTTGAAGATTGTGTGTTTGTAGATGTGTTTGGTTGTTTTTACAAACCTTAAGAATCTTTCTTTTTGGATTTCAACTTTAGACACATTACTCAAGTTTAGATGTGTTTTCCCAATTTCATTGAATAGTTTTAGATGCACAATAGTCAATTTTACAAACTTGAAGAATCATTCTTTTTTTATTTAATTGATTTATAGCACAAAATTGATGATCAAGTGTAACAAACTGATTCTTTTTTCTAGAGAAAAGAAAGAGATAAAGAAAATATAACTTCTGTGTCTTAACCTCAAAGAATTCCCGAGAATCCAAGAATTGAAGAAAATGTTAATAGAGTTTTTTCATATGACATTGGTAATTCTTTAGAACATGATCCTGGAAAACATCATTCAATGTGAAAATATCCATTATATTAAATGAATTAAATACAATGAGAAAATATCCATTATATTAAATGGATTAAATACAATGAGCATATTTGAAATGAAGTTTATATCAAATGCATTTAGAACAATATCCCTTGTCTGGTAAAGAAGACCACTGAAGAAGATTTAACCACACTTGTTTTGGCATTTTTTCTTCATGGTTAGAATATTACTCTTCAGAGGATGTTATTTATTGTTTACCATGTTATCTTTTTAGAAAAAGACCAAGTGGACATCCTAGTTTAGATGTATTTATTTCTACAGGTTTTAGAGGTTGAAAGAAAGTTAGAAATGGAAAGCATTATGCCTTTCTTAAACACATAGAGAAAGATCCTTGTTCAACACACATTAGTTATATTATTTTATCTCAAAGTTCAATTGAAATTATGAAGAATCGACTACGTCTCAAGACTTCTATTGACATTGTTCGTTGGTTAACTTTTCAAAATTGTGCTTTTATAGTTCATGATGAAGTAAAGAATCATTAAACCAAGGAAATTTTCTTCAATTGATTAAACTCTTAGCATGTTACAATGATGAAGTTGCAAAAGTTGTGTTGGAAAAGGCTCCATCTAATAGCAATTGTACTTCACATCAAATTCAAAAAGAGATTTTGCATATTCTTGCTAGTAGGGTGAAAAATCATATCCATGAAGAAATTGGTGATTCTAAATTTTGTGTAATTGTGGATGAAGCTCGTGATGAATCCAAAAAAGAGAAAATTCTCTTGTTTTTATATTTGTTGATAAAAATGGTTTTATACAAGAAATATGTTTTGGCCTTGCACGTGTTAATGACACTACATCTTTAACTCTTAAGAAAAATTGAATATTTGTTAGAGATTTGTGAGATTGTAACTGGTAAAGGTAAACATTAAATTGATACTTTCACACGAGCTAGAGATACTCGTGGGGGGTCACAGTTATTTTTTATTTGTAGCTTGATGAATATGTTTGAAGCAACTTATACTATTTCAAGAAAATTTGCAAATGAAGGATTAAGTTATGCTTCAAGGGGAGATGGTGATAGTGCTTACAATTACTTGAAGGAATTTGATTTTTTTATTGATATTGCATTTGATGAAAGAAATTATGGGGATCACAAATGTCCTTTGTTAAGCCTTACAACAACAGTCTCAGTCTCAGGATGTAGTCAATATTTTGCATTTATTTTGTACAACTAAACTCTTATTCAAGAATTGAGAGAAAATGGTTGGATAGAGTGTTTGCTTATGTGAAGTCTTTTTGTGAAAAACATGATATTGAGATTCCTGGTCTTGATGACATTCATTCAACAACATGATTTGAGCGTTCTCATCAATATAACCAGATGATTGTTGAGCATTATTTTAGAGTTGAAATATTTTTCACTACCATTGAGAAACAATTATAAGAGTTGAATATCAAATTTAGTGAGAAAGCAATTTATTTGTTACACTACAAAAAAAGTCTCAGTAGTGACGTGAATTTCACGCCACAACCCAAAAAAACACATCACAAACCAATATTTGCGACGTGCCCATTTACGTAGCAGGAGGCAAGGTGACAACTTTTAGTGACGTGATTTTCACTTCACTATTTAGTGAAGTAAAAATCACGTCGCAACATTTGTACCAGAGATTAAGCAAAGTCAGTCAGAGCAGGCGTAACAGTGTTTAGGGTCAGAAAAAACAGCTTTAGTTGCGACGTGATTTTCATGTCACTAAGTAGTGACATGTAAATCACGTCACTAAATTTTTCTAGGAGTGAATGGAATAGCGCATTTAATGTGTAATGTTGCGACGTGATTTTCATGTCACTACTTAGTGACATGGAAATCACGTCACTAATTTTTATTTTTTTTGCAAAAAATCAAATATATATATATATATATATATATATATATATATATATATATATATATATATATATATATAAATTAATAAACTAAATATATTAAAATTTATAAATTAATTCAATAAACTAAATATACTAAAATTAAGAAACTAAAATTATAAATCTAATATTACTAAATAATGTAATTATAATTTAATTAATAGTTTACAGAAATTCAAAATCAAAAGTAACAACAAAATAAAAACTAAACTAAATCAACAATCAGTCCGGGTCGGGAAACTCATCCTCATTTAGATTTTCCTGATCAGTCGGCGCAGAACCCCCCATATTTTGGTTTCCACCAAAGGATTGCATAAATTGTCGCATTTGTGCCTCCATATCCGATTGTCTTTTCACCATGACCTCCATTTCCCGCTGATGCTCATTCCGCATTGCCATCATTTGGGCCTCCATTTGAGCTTTCAGTGCCGCTTCACGTTCTGCTGCCTCACGCCTCACCTCATTTACCGCGAATTGTCTTACAGTTTCTCTCTGTTCATCTGTTAAAATTACAGAACGTGAACCTCCTTCCCCGTCGAGAACTCTTTGATATAGAGTTCTATCATCAGGTCTCAAGGTGCCTGACAAATTTCCACCACCAAAAGAACACCCGTTAGGCCCCTTGCCGCCAATGACTTTACTCAAAAGATAAAAATCCACATCCGGATGAAGCGGCTCTCCCAGTCTTGGAGTATAATGAGGATTAATAGTCAGAAATTGTACAAGCAATGCCTGATAATCATCCTACACATAAAAAAAAGTTAAATATAATTTAGTTGCCACATGAATTTCACGCCACAAATTTAGTTGCCACATGATTTTCACGCCACAACATCTCACATGCCACATGAAAATTATAACACCCCAATTCTACTTGTCGGAATTAATTAATAAATCAGAATATTAAAACTTCATCAACAAATTAAGGAATCACATATTCATGGTTTCCACTTTGCAATCTATATCAACACTTTATCGACACTTCACAATCGCCACTTTATCGGCAATATATATCAACAAATTAAGGAATCGCCAGTTTAATTCATATATATCAACACTTTATCGACACTTCACAATCGCCACCAAATACATCACAATGCATCGCTTAACCAAAAATAATACCGATAGGTTAACTAAATATAATACCCAACTTAACCAAATAATACGGATAGCTTAAAAAAATAATACCGATAGCTTAACCAAATATAATACCCAACTTAACCAAATAATACCGATAGCTTAACCAAATATAATACGGATAGCTTAACCAAATATAATACCCAACTTAACCAAATAATACGGATAGCTTAACCAAAAATAATACGGATAGCTTAACCAGATATAATACCCTACTTAACCAAATAATACCGATAGCTTAACCAAATATAATACGGATAGCTTAACCAGATATAATACCCAACTTAACCAAATAATACCGATAGCTTAACCAAATATAATACGGATTGCTTAACCAGATATAATACCCAACTTAACCAAATAATACCGATAGCTTAACCAAATATAATACCGATAGCTTAACCAAATATAATACCCAACTTAACCTAATAATACCGATAGCTTATCCAAATATAATACCGATAGCTTAAATAACTTACCATAGCTTTTTGTGTACGATTGTCAACAAAAGCTCCTGTTTTCTTTTTCCGAGTCCTCGCAACCAGCTCGGTCATAAGTGGTGGTCTATTTAATTCCTTAGTCTAAATAACAAAATAAACTATAATTAATAATATCAATTATTAATTGAAATTATAATTTTAAGTAGTGGTAATAATTATTACCATGCGTCGAACATACTCAGCAGTGCTTATACTTCCAACAGCATTAAGGAAACCACCCTTTTCATATGCTCTCATCTTCTTTGCATTTTCAGATTTGGCCGCAAACTCATCACTCTCCCAATATTTAAGAAGTTCCCGAAAGATTTCTTCTCCTATCAAACTGGGACGGATGCCATGAAGTTCCCAACGCTTTCTAACACGTCGTAGCATGTCAGAAAGTCGTCTTGCAGTTCTGCCATAATAATTTTTTTTAATATGTCTCTCTTTCATTGGTTCGCACACACATTTTTCCTACAATAAAAGTACATAAAATAAAAGTTAGATAACTGTAGTGAAAAGTCATTTAAATAACAATAACTTAAACAATAAATTAAGTATACCTAAAAATGCGTAAACCAATGTTCTCTATCATCGCCCTTAACATATTTAAAAGTCTTTATAAGTTTTTTATAATTCTGCTGAATTATATAACTTATAACTTTGGCAGCAGTCCGACTCGGCGTGAATTTAAACAACATTAATTGAATTAACATAAATTATAAAGTTATAAAAAATGGAAACGTATACTTAAATAAAAATTGATAAATAAGAAACTTACGAGCTTCCTTCGGGCCTAATAAAAAATCTCCCGTCAATGATATGAATCTGACTCGGATCATCATCCCCTCGAAGATCGCTCCCATCCAACTGATCATCCGCAGTCTCATCCTCCGCAGTCTCATCCTCCGCCTGATCATCATCCTGTGGGGGCACATGTGGGGGATGTGGGGTGTGACCAGTCTGCTGGAAAGATGGTGGGGTGGGACCAGTCTGTGTGGGAGGTGGAAAACTAGATCCTCCAGTCTGCTGGAAAGATGAGGGACTAGTCTGGGTGGGAGGTGGAAAACTAGATCCTCCAGTCTGCTGGAAAGATGAGGGACTAATCTGTGTGGGAGGTGGAAAACCAAATCCTCCGGTCTGCCGGAAGGATGGGGGCATCTGTGTCTGCTGGAAGGATGGGGGCATCTGTGTCTGCTGGAAGGATGGGGGCATCTGTGTCTGCTGGAAGGATGGGTAACCAGGTGGTGGTGGGGTAGTAAAAGATGGACTGTCATATGGATACGGAGAGGAGAGTAGTGGCAGAAAACCCTGAGTACTGGCCATGGACATACGATTAACCTGACTCTGCGGGGGAGGACACGTGGCCAACTGAGGTGACTGACATACTACTACTCGTGAGCGTTGGTGCTTCTTCTTACCACTATCAGCTACACCCTTACCTTTATCAGGTCGGGGTGGCATTTTACCTATTTATAGAGATTACACAATTAATATAAATATATTCAACAAATGGTTCACTAAGTAAAATTATAAAAATATAATCTCAACAACTGGTGTTCATTAACACATTCAATACATAGTTCATTAAGTGAAATTATAAAAATATATTTTCAACAACACATATTCATTATTCTAAATCTTCGTGCTCGTCATCCACATCATTCTCATCATTTGATGTGATATTGTCCTCAGATGCAATATCTTCATGCTCTTCATCCAATATAGACGAATCAACTAGATGCCCCTCAACCATTGTATCAGACAAACTTGTAGTTTGTTCATCTGCAATCACATTATTAATTTGTTCCACTTCATCAACTTGGAAAGCAAGATCTTCTTCCACTAGATCGTCAGATTGAATATGACCCATTGGTTTTATTTTTATGACAACACACCACCCTCGTTTACGTGGCACAAATGAAGGATAAGGAACATAGTAAACTTTGTAACGCCCGTAAATGTGTTTTTCTGATTAATTGTGATGTTTGCTACATTTTCCTAATTTTACCGTTTTCGAGTCGAGTCAGTCGGTAAATATTAATTATGTTAATATTTTACTTATTACTTTCCATGTGTGTAATTATTATGTTTTGGGTGTTAATTGGTTAGAATTGATATTTAGTGACATTTGGGCCAAAATTAGAAATTATGAAAGTTGAGAGGGGGAAAATGAGAAGTAGAGAAATAGAAAGAGATATTTTGATAAAGAGAGAAAAAGAGATATTTTGAGATAGTAAGAAAGAAAGAGAACTTGGGGAAGAGAAGAGAAAGAAGAGAAAAACAAAGAGAAGAAGAGAGTTGTATAATCCAAACCAAGCTAGAGCCAAGAATCCAACCAAGGTAAGGGGGATGAATATAGTTTATCTTGATTGTATGATTCTTGTAGTTTTGTGTGTTTTGTTTTTGTTCTTACTCTTTTCCAAGCTTGTTCAACAATGGCAAATTGTGTGTTTTGTGAGTTTTGAAGATATAAACTTGATTTTGTGGTGTGTGTGTGTACTATGATGATAGATATTCCCATGGATCATGTTTGTTTTTCATTTCTCCATGTTTTCTTGCTTATGAAGAAATTTAGGTCAAAGATGATATGTGATGATCCAACCATATGATAATCATGGATTAGGTGTATATATAGCATGTTTGTGTTGTATTGATGTTAGGATGAAGGTTTAAATGGGTTTTGAATGGTTTAGAGGGAGCTGAGACGGTCTGTTACAGGACTGGTTTTTCTGGGTTTACGCAGGCCCGCTGAGCGGAGGGGGGTCCGCTGAGCGGAGGTTCTTTTGCAGGGAATCTCTGTCTGGGTCCGCTGAGCGGAGGTTCTGTATTTTCGTTTGGTGAATTCTCTGTCTGGGTCCGCTGAGCGGAGCTCAAGCGGACTGTGTGAAATTTTATTTTTCCAAACTTCGTTTTGTTGTATCTTTTGAACCGTAGGTCGTTTCTACGCGCCGTTTGAAGTATTATGAGAACCCTTGAGTATGCTTTATGATAAAGAGGAGTGTGTTGGTGGTTGAATGATTTTTCATAAATGTATTTTGTGAAATGATATTTGCTAATCAAGTATGTTTTGACGGTATACGTGTGCTGTGTGAATATGAACGCCTGAGTGGCAATTTTGATGATGTATCCGTATAGAATAATATAACCGGTGTGATGTAGATATGTGACCGAGTTATATTGTTGTTGTTGTTGTTATGTAATTGAGTCGTTTGTATGCACAGCATAACATTTCAATACGTTAATGGCGGAATGCTGTTAACAGATGGCCTGCGGGCATGGTTACCAGTAGGGGCTTAATGCTCGGTAATGGAATGAGCCTGAGTGGCAAGAGGTCATCAGTGGGAGCTGCGTGCTCGATGACGACAGCCTGCGGGCTTCCTGAGTGGAATAAAGTCCCAGCATAATGCTTGGCAGGTGTATTTGTCATAATGACAAGGAGGAGTTTTACTCCGGATTTGGTACCACATGCATACGCATAGTCGAGTCTCATTCATCATCTTCGGTCTTTATAAATTATGTTATCATCCATGTACCGCATTATTTATATATTGATTGTGGTTGACTTATTGGATTATCTTGTTATATGACTCTTAATGATATTGTTGGAATTACTATATTGATCATGCTTTCATTATGAATTGTATTCTCACCCTTCTGCCTTAATGTTACCTACTCGTGGGTAATGTGCAGGTGATCTGCAAGTGTAGGTGCTCTCTTTGTAGTCGTCCGTTTTGGTGTCGTCCGCTCGTGATACGTAACACCTAAGGGGGGGGGGATCGAACACTTATTTTGTAGATAATGCTTATAGGATCCTTTTGATGTATATTTGATCCTTTTTATGTATTCGTATTATGTATTTTGGATACCTTCTCATGCGATGTATTTTGGAAGGATGTTGTGGATATTTTGTTTACCGATGCATTTATACAAGTATGAATACATTCAGGTGTTTATGTGTATCCGTCCTCTTGATTATTTGTGTTACGCATCTTTTGCGAGTATGTTATGTTTGTTTATGTGGTTACTTAAGTGTAACGCCCTAATTGTTTTTATGAATTTAATTTTTATACTCTGATATTTGTACCTATATGCCTGGGTAGAATTGGGGTGTTACATTAGTGGTATCAGAGCGGGTCGGTCTTGTCCGACCAAGTGTCGTGTCGTTTGGTCTAACAATTCTTGTGTTATTTTTCTTTTTTTTTGGGGCTTACTTCTCTTGGTGTTATTGTGAAGTTTAGAGATGGCTGGACGTAACGACGCTGCTATTGCTGCTGCATTGCAAGCTATGGCTGAAGCTATGCATACGGATGAGAATGCAAGGTCTCGGAGTTTAGCGACTTTCCAGAGGGAGAATCCTCCTGTGTTTAAGGGAACGCATGACCCCGAGGGAGCCTTGACTTGGATGAAGGAGATGGAGAGGATCTTTCGTGTGATGGATTGCACGCAAGAGCAGAAAGTCAGGTATGGCACTCATCAGTTAGCTGTGGAGGCTGATGATTGGTGGCTGGAGACTTTGGCAAGGTTAGAAGCAACCGGTGAAGAGATTTCTTGGACGGTGTTCAAGAGGGAGTTTTTGAGGAAGTATTACCCGGAGGATGTCCGTGGGAAGAAAGAGACTGAGTTTCTGGCTTTGGTTCAAGGCAGCATGTCTGTGTCTGAATATGCGGCCAAGTTTAATGAACTTGCGAAATTCTACCCGCACTTTGTTGGTGAGGGGGCAGAATTTTCTAAGTGCGTTAAGTTCCAGAATGGGTTACGTTCTGATATCAAGAAGGCGGTGGGGTATCAGAAGATTCGGGTGTTTCCAGATTTGGTGGACAGCTGTAGGATTTATGATGAGGATAATAATGCTCATCATAAGGTGATTAATGAAAAGAGGAACAAAGGTCCGCAGAATCGTGGGACACCGTATGATGGAGGGAAGGGTAAGAAAAAGATGAATTATGGACCTAGGTTTAGTGGGGGAGATGCTCCTGCTAAGATTGTGTGTTTTAAGTGTGGTAAACCTGGCCACAAAAGTAATGTCTGCAATGGTGACTCGAGGAAATGTTTCAAGTGTGGGAGGGCAGGACATTTGTCACCCGACTGTACGTTCAAGGGAATAGTGTGTTTTAATTGTGGTGAAGAAGGACACATGAGCGGCCAATGTCAGAAGAAGAAAGTTCAAGCTGGAGGGAAAGTGTTTGCTTTGGCTGGAACTCAGACGAACAAGGGTGATCGACTGATCAGAGGTACTTGTTTTATTAATGGCATTCCTTTAACTGCTATTATTGATACGGGTGCTTCGCATTGTTTTATAGCCGATGATTGTGTTAAAAGATTAGGTCTTGTTCTATCAGATTTGGGTGGTGAGATGGTTATCGATTTACCAGCAATGGGGTCGGTAATTACTTCTCTAGTTTGTAAGAATTGTCCGGTATCAATCTTCGGTAAGGACTTTACTGTTGATTTGATTTGTTTGCCGATGAGCGAGTTAGACGTGGTTCTGGGAATGGATTGGTTAATGAATAATCGTGTCCATATCGATTGTTATCATAAGTTGGTGAGGTTTCCATTTCTTGAGAAGGATGTGGAATTTGATATCTTATCTACCAAGGAGTTGAATCGACTGTTAGAAGATGGGGCACAGTTGTTTGGTGTGTTTGCATCGTTGACTGTGGAGAGTCGAGCTGCAGTTGGGGATTTTCCAGTAGTGCGAGAATTTCCCGAAGTGTTTCCTGAAGACTTTTCTGATGTGCCGCCAAAGAGAGAGGTGGAGTTTTCCATAGATCTAGTTCCTGGTACGAGGCCTGTTTCTATGGCGCCGTATAGAATGTCGGCATCAGAGTTAGTGGAATTAAAGAAACAATTGGAAGAGTTGCTAGCAAAACATTTTGTGAGGCCTAGTGTTTCACCATGGGGAGCTCCAGTGTTGTTGGTAAAGAAGAAGGATGGAAGCATGAGGTTGTGTATTGATTATCGCCAGTTGAACAAGGTGACGATTAAGAATAAGTATCCGCTTCCTAGGATTGACGACTTGATGGATCAGTTGGTGGGAGCCAGTGTGTTTAGCAAGATTGATTTAAGATCTGGTTACCATCAGATTCGGGTGAAGGAAGAAGATATTCAGAAGACTGCGTTTAGGACTCGGTACGGGCATTATGAGTTTTTGGTGATGCCGTTCGGAGTTTCTAATGCACCTGGTGTGTTTATGGAGTATATGAATCGCATATTCCATGATCAGTTGGATAAGTTTGTGGTAGTCTTCATAGATGACATCTTGATTTATTCTAAGTCTCCGGAAGAGCATGAGGAGCATTTGCGTGTTGTGCTACAGGTTTTGAAGGAGAAGCAGTTGTATGCTAAGTTATCCAAGTGCGAGTTCTGGTTATCAGCGGTGAGTTTTCTTGGTCATGTGATTTCAGGTAGCGGGATTGCAGTGGATCCATCCAAAGTAGATGCAGTGCTACAATGGGAGGTTCCGAGATCGGTTACTGAGATCAGAAGCTTTTTAGGTTTGGCGGGTTATTATCGAAGATTCATTGAAGGCTTTTCGAAATTGGCACTTCCGTTAACTCAGCTTACTTGCAAGGGTAAGGCGTTTATTTGGGACATAGTTTGTGAAAGGAATTTTGAAGAGTTGAAGAGGAGGTTGACTTCAGCTCCGGTTTTGGTTTTACCTGATCCTGAGGAACCGTTTGTGGTGTATTGTGATGCATCGCATATGGGGTTAGGTGGTGTTTTGATGCAGGAAGGTAAGGTGGTGGCTTACGCTTCGAGACAGTTAAGGATTCATGAGAAGAATTATCCCACTCATGATTTAGAGTTAGCTGCAGTGGTTTTTGCATTAAAGATTTGGAGGCATTATCTCTACGGTGCAAGGTTCGAGGTCTTTAGTGATCATAAGAGTTTGAAATACTTATTTGATCAGAAAGAGTTGAACATGAGACAACGTAGGTGGTTGGAATTCTTGAAGGACTATGACTTTAGCTTGAATTACCATCCTGGTAAAGCTAATGTGGTTGCCGATGCTTTGAGTCGGAAATCTTTGCATATGTCCGCTATGATGGCGGAGGAATGGGAACTTTTGGAGCAATTTCGTGATCTTAGTTTGGTATGTGAATTGACACCAGATAGTGTGAAGTTGGGTATGTTGAAAGTGACGAATGACTTTCTGTCGACTGTTAGCGAGAGACAGAAAATGGATGTGAAACTTGTTGATTTGTTTATGGTGGCAAATCAAAGTGATAATGGCGACTTCAGAGTGGATGGTCAGGGTGTTTTGAGATTCCGTGGTAGAATTTGTGTACCTGATGATTCCGAGCTGAAAAAGATGATTTTAGAAGAAGGTCACAGAAGCAGTTTGAGTATTCATCCGGGAGCCAATAAGATGTATCAGGATTTGAAGAAGATCTTTTGGTGGTCTGGTTTGAAAAGGGATGTGGCTCAGTTTGTGTATGCGTGTTTGGTATGTCATAAGTCAAAAGTGGAGCATCAGCGTCCTGCAGGGTTGTTGCAACCATTGGATATTCCAGAGTGGAAATGGGATAGTATCTCTATGGACTTTGTGACGAGTTTACCAAATACTGTGAGAGGTTTCGATGCGGTTTGGGTGATTGTTGATAGGTTGACAAAGTCTGCTCACTTTATTCCTATTAACATCACTTTTCCAGTTGCGAAGTTGGCTGAGATTTATATCAAGGTGGTTGTGAAACTACATGGTATACCGTTGAGTATTGTGTCAGATAGAGATCCAAGGTTCACATCAGATTTTTGGAAAGGTTTGCAAGAGGCTCTAGGCTCTAAGTTGAGGTTGAGTTCGGCTTATCATCCTCAGACAGACGGTCAGACCGAAAGGACTATTCAATCGTTAGAAGACTTGTTGAGGGCATGTGTTCTAGAGAAGGGAGGTTCGTGGGATACTTATCTTCCGTTGATAGAATTCACTTACAACAACAGTTTTCATTCTAGTATCGGAATGGCACCTTTTGAAGCGCTATATGGTCGTAAGTGTAGAACTCCACTGTGTTGGTTTGAATCGGGCGAAAGTGTGGTACTCGGACCTGAAATAGTAAGAGAGACTACAGAGAAGGTGAAATTTATTCGTGAGAAGATGAGAAGTTCACAGAGTAGGCAAAAGAGTTATCATGACAAGCGAAGGAAAGATTTGGAATTCCAAGCCGGTGATCATGTATTCTTAAGAGTTACGCCTATGACTGGTGTCGGACGAGCTTTGAAATCGAGGAAGCTTACTCCGCGTTTTATTGGTCCTTATCAGATATCGGAGCGAGTTGGCAAAGTTGCGTATCGGGTGGCGTTACCGCCAAGTCTTTCTAATCTGCACGATGTATTCCATGTGTCTCAGTTGAGGAGATACATTGCGGATCCGTCCCATGTGATTCAGATGGATGATGTGCAAGTGCGTGAGAACCTGACGGTTGAGACGATACCGGTGCGTATTGAAGATCGTGAGACTAAGACTCTGCGAGGCAAGGAGATCGCCTTGGTGAAAGTCGTATGGTTAAGTGCGGCAGGTGAGAGTTTGACCTGGGAGTTGGAGAGCAAGATGCGAGATTCCTATCCTGAGTTGTTTGTAGCAGGTAATCTTATTTTCGAGGACGAAAATCTTTTAAGTGGGGGAGGGTTGTAACGCCCGTAAATGTGTTTTTCTGATTAATTGTGATGTTTGCTACATTTTCCTAATTTTACCGTTTTCGAGTCGAGTCAGTCGGTAAATATTAATTATGTTAATATTTTACTTATTACTTTCCATGTGTGTAATTATTATGTTTTGGGTGTTAATTGGTTAGAATTGATATTTAGTGACATTTGGGCCAAAATTAGAAATTATGAAAGTTGAGAGGGGGAAAATGAGAAGTAGAGAAATAGAAAGAGATATTTTGATAAAGAGAGAAAAAGAGATATTTTGAGATAGTAAGAAAGAAAGAGAACTTGGGGAAGAGAAGAGAAAGAAGAGAAAAACAAAGAGAAGAAGAGAGTTGTATAATCCAAACCAAGCTAGAGCCAAGAATCCAACCAAGGTAAGGGGGATGAATATAGTTTATCTTGATTGTATGATTCTTGTAGTTTTGTGTGTTTTGTTCTTGTTCTTACTCTTTTCCAAGCTTGTTCAACAATGGCAAATTGTGTGTTTTGTGAGTTTTGAAGATATAAACTTGATTTTGTGGTGTGTGTGTGTACTATGATGATAGATATTCCCATGGATCATGTTTGTTTTTCATTTCTCCATGTTTTCTTGCTTATGAAGAAATTTAGGTCAAAGATGATATGTGATGATCCAACCATATGATAATCATGGATTAGGTGTATATATAGCATGTTTGTGTTGTATTGATGTTAGGATGAAGGTTTAAATGGGTTTTGAATGGTTTAGAGGGAGCTGAGACGGTCTGTTACAGGACTAGTTTTTCTGGGTTTACGCAGGCCCGCTGAGCGGAGGGGGGTCCGCTGAGCGGAGGTTCTTTTGCAGGGAATCTCTGTCTGGGTCCGCTGAGCGGAGGTTCTGTATTTTCGTTTGGTGAATTCTCTGTCTGGGTCCGCTGAGCGGAGCTCAAGCGGACTGTGTGAAATTTTATTTTTCCAAACTTCGTTTTGTTGTATCTTTTGAACCGTAGGTCGTTTCTACGCGCCGTTTGAAGTATTATGAGAACCCTTGAGTATGCTTTATGATAAAGAGGAGTGTGTTGGTGGTTGAATGATTTTTCATAAATGTATTTTGTGAAATGATATTTGCTAATCAAGTATGTTTTGACGGTATACGTGTGCTGTGTGAATATGAACGCCTGAGTGGCAATTTTGATGATGTATCCGTATAGAATAATATAACCGGTGTGATGTAGATATGTGACCGAGTTATATTGTTGTTGTTGTTGTTATGTAATTGAGTCGTTTGTATGCACAGCATAACATTTCAATACGTTAATGGCGGAATGCTGTTAACAGATGGCCTGCGGGCATGGTTACCAGTAGGGGCTTAATGCTCGGTAATGGAATGAGCCTGAGTGGCAAGAGGTCATCAGTGGGAGCTGCGTGCTCGATGACGACAGCCTGCGGGCTTCCTGAGTGGAATAAAGTCCCAGCATAATGCTTGGCAGGTGTATTTGTCATAATGACAAGGAGGAGTTTTACTCCGGATTTGGTACCACATGCATACGCATAGTCGAGTCTCATTCATCATCTTCGGTCTTTATAATTTATGTTATCATCCATGTACCGCATTATTTATATATTGATTGTGGTTGACTTATTGGATTATCTTGTTATATGACTCTTAATGATATTGTTGGAATTACTATATTGATCATGCTTTCATTATGAATTGTATTCTCACCCTTCTGCCTTAATGTTACCTACTCGTGGGTAATGTGCAGGTGATCCGCAAGTGTAGGTGCTCTCTTTGTAGTCGTCCGTTTTGGTGTCGTCCGCTCGTGATACGTAACACCTAAGGGGGGGGGGGATCGAACACTTATTTTGTAGATAATGCTTATAGGATCCTTTTGATGTATATTTGATCCTTTTTATGTATTCGTATTATGTATTTTGGATACCTTCTCATGCGATGTATTTTGGAAGGATGTTGTGGATATTTTGTTTACCGATGCATTTATACAAGTATGAATACATTCAGGTGTTTATGTGTATCCGTCCTCTTGATTATTTGTGTTACGCATCTTTTGCGAGTATGTTATGTTTGTTTATGTGGTTACTTAAGTGTAACGCCCTAATTGTTTTTATGAATTTAATTTTTATACTCTGATATTTGTACCTATATGCCTGGGTAGAATTGGGGTGTTACAAACTTGCCTAACAATATGTGACATTATGAAAGGGTCATACTCTTTGTACCTCCGGTCAATTTGAATCTCAACAGTACCATATGTCCTATCTATTTTTGTGCCTCTAGTTGGATCATACCATTCACAATAAAACAAGACAACTTTATTTTCCGAGTCCAAGTAAGTGTACACCAACTCGTAGATATGTTTGACAAAACCATAGAAGTCATCTTCACCACCATCTGTAACTCCTTTCACAAAAACACCACTGTTTATTGACTCCTTTCACTAACATTGACAGGATTTCGAATGATTCTTGGAGTTAACATCAAATGCTTGAAATAGTGACTGCAAAAATGTGATGTTTCTTGATGCAAGTAATGTGCATATATCGATCCTTCAACTCTAGCCTTATTTTTCACTGATCGTTTTGAATCACCCATGAACCTTTCAAACGGATACATCCACCTATATTAAACAGGTCCTCCAAGATAAGCTTCATAGGCGAGATGCACAGGTAGATGTTCCATGGAGTCAAAAAAACCAGGCGAAAATACTTGTTCCAACTTGCATAGAATGACTGGAATATTTCGATCCAACTTAATGACGTCATCTACTTTTAAAGTTGAAGCACAAATATCTATGAAAAATTGACTAATTTCAGTCAGTGGATTAAGAACATGTTTAGGTAGAGAACCAAACGCAATTGGTAGCAATTGTTCCATAAAAACATGGCAATCATGACTTTTCATACCATGCAACTTCCCAGTGTTGGCGTCAGCACACCTTGCTAAATTTGAAGAATAATCGTCGGGCATTCTCAATTCTTTTAACCATCGACAAACCGCTTTACCTTCTTGGGAGGTCAGACTGAAACAAGCCTTCGGTTTCAATAATTTCCCATTTGGTTCAGGCTTCAACTCCAACTCTTTTCTATTGCACCATTTTTCCATGTCATGTCTAGCCTTCTCATTATCTTTCGTCTTGTCTTTAACATCCATCGCGGTGTTAAATACATTATCAAAAAAATTCTTCTCAATATGCATAACATCTAGATTATGGCGCAACAAATTATCTTTCCAATATGGAAGGTCCCAAAATATACTTCTCTTTGTCCTATTGTGATCGACCCCATATCCTTCAATTCTACATGCCTTTCCAGTATCTGTAATTTTTGGTAGCCCACAAACTTTGTCCCATACAGCACCTAGTGACAATCGGGGCGGAGGCATATCTGTTACCTGTTTGTCTTTTATGAAATTTGTCTTGTTCTTTCTATACGGATGATTTTTTGGTAGAAATATGCGGTGAAAGTCAAACCACGAGCTTTTCCCCCCTTTATCCAACGTAAACGCCTTGGTCTCTTTCATACAATGCGGACAACCCATTCTGCCATGTGTACCCCAACCAGACAACATGCCATATGCTGGAAAGTCGTTGATGGTCCACATCAAGGCAGCTCGCATAGTAAAATTTTGTTTACGTGATATATCATAAGTCCATTCTCCACCAATCCACAACCTCTTCAAATCATCAATTAAAGGTTGTAAATACACATCAATTCCGGCTTTTGGACTCGAAGGTCCTGGAATGACGCACGTCAAAAACATATATGGTTTTGTCATGCACATCTCGGGAGGGAGGTTGTAAGGGGTTACAATAACTGGCCAACAAGAATACACACTTCCTGACGCTTGAACATAAGGAGCAAAATCATCTGAGCATAATCCAAGCCTGACATTTCTAGGTTCTGCGGCAAAATCAGGATGTATTCGATCAAAGTGTTTCCATACCTCGCCATCAGATGGATGCCGCATAGTGCCTGGACTTGTTTTGTTTATATGATGCCATGTCATTTGATTTGCATTGTGCATTGAAGCAAACATTCTTTTTAACCTTGGAATTATCGGAAGATAAAACATGGACTTTTCTGCTACACGGTCTTGATTAGTGTTAATGGCTCTACTGCGAACTTTATATCTTGGACTCATACAAAATTTGCATTCCTCCAACAATCCATCTTGAGTACCAAACTCATTGTCATAAAACAACATACAACCATTAATGCAACAATCAATCTTTCTTACTCTTAAACCCAACTTCGACACCAACTTCTTTGCTTCATAAAATGTTGTAGGTAAGTTGTCTTTCATTGCAGTTGAGCCCAACATCATTTTTACAAAGAATTCCAAACACTAATTAGGAACATTCCAATTTGACTTGGCGGCCAATAATCTCACACACATTGATAACTTGGAGTCAGACGAACCGTCAAACAACGGCGTATTCATCTCATTCAACAACTGATAAAATCTCCGCGCTTCTTCGTTCGACAACTCTTCCCCATCACAATCTTCAGGTTGATCATAGGTCACGTTCACACCAAAAGCATCCTCAACCATGTCACCGATCTGATTAAAGTTTTCCTCATATTCAATAGGCGGTCTTTCCTTATATTCCATTGACGGACGACTACTTGAAGCATGCGTACTGCTAGTCTCTAGTACGTTACTCGACAATTTTTCACCATTAAACGTCCAAACCCAATAATTTTCCATGAAACCCCTTCTATACAAATGCCTGACCACTTCATCTGGGTCACTAATTATAGGTCTACATTCACATTTAAGACAGGGACACCTAACTCCTCCTTCGCTTCGACAACATTCTTGAGCAAACGCCCACGTGATAAACCCGTTAACTCCTTCTATAAAATTGGGTTTAAGTGCACGTCTTCCTGGTTTCACTCTATCGTACATCCAACTACGATAATACAAATAATATTCCATATTGCACATATATCCAATCATTCTCTTTTTAGTAACAATAATTAAACATTTACTTATATTAACTATAAGTAAATAATTAAACATTTACTTATATCAACTATAAGTAAATAATTAAACATTTACTTATATCAACTATAAACAAAATATTATTATATTATTTTTTAAAACAAAATAATATACTTCACACTATAATGAACATTTTTAAAACAAAATAATATATTATTTTTTAATAACTATGTACTAACCTTCTTTTAAAATGTTGTTTAAAAAAATACTAATTCACACTATTTTGTTCTTAACAAACTTATTATTCCTTTTAAGAAATATAAAATATAATTCTACTCCATTGTATTTTATTTTAAATATATACCTAATATATTTCATTTCTAATAACATTTCATTTCTATTTTGTTCATCAATTGTTATGAACTCTAATCATCAAAATTCAATTATACCAAATATACAAACTTATTATACCTAATATATTTCATCAATTTTTCATCATCTCTAATCATCAAATTAAATTCAATATTCAATCTATTTTAACAATCTACTTTCAACTCTAATCATCAATTTTTTTACTCTAATTTACAATCTAATTTCCAACTCTTATTTTCTACAAACCTAATTTACTACAAAACTAACATTCATCAATTTTAACCTTCAATATAATTTTCTACAAACCTAATTTTCTACAATCTAATTCATCAATAAAAAAAAAACCTAAAAACAATAAAATGCCAAAATTACCTCTATCAATCTTCAAAAGTCTTTTTGAAATGCTCCTTCAATCACAAATATTACACCTAAAAAAAATTTATAACACAAACAAATAAATTATACAAAATTAAAACGAAAATAATAAATAAAATACAGAAAATTAAAAATGATTTGATACATACCTTGAATATTTTGCAATTGGAAGGAATAAAATGAATTTTGAGAGAATGGGTGAAGAAAAATTTGGGAGAAAATGGGGAAGAATAAGGGTTGAGAGGAAGAAGAGATGGGGAAAGAAGAAGAAAATATTCTTCTGGAACGAGAGAGAGAGGAAGAAGCGTTTTGGGAAAAGTTAATAAGACTTTAGCGACGTGATTTTCACATCGCCACGTTGCGAAATGAAATTCACGTCGCAACCAACGCACATTCCCAACCCACGTGCTCCTTGTCAATCAACTCTGTCATTAAAGTTTTTGGGTTTTGTAATTTTTAGTTGCGACGTGATTTACACGTCACAACTGAATTTTTAAAAAATTCAAACTTCCCCCATGTGCATTTCTGACTCCAGTTGGTTTTCAATTTTTTTATTTTAAGTTGCGACGTGATTTACATGTCACAACATTTTTTTTATAAACTTTCTGACTCTCCCCCTTGATTAACGTTACTTTTTATTTTTAAATATTATAAATATGTTGCGACGTAATTTTCACGTCACAACTGGTGTATTTTACACACGTGAAAATCACGTCACTATTGCACGTGGCTAGGAAGCACATTTCTTGTAGTGTTAACTCTAAGTTGAACTCTGACTCCCAAGGATAATTACAAGGCTTTTAACCTTGATACTATATGTACTGTAGTTAAAAAATATTATAATATGGACTTTAATGAGCAAGAGAGGATTAATTTGCAATTTTAACTTTGACATTTTATTATTGACGCTCGTCAAGCATCAAGATTTGAACAATTTATCAACTATTCAAGACGTATGTTCTTCTTTGGTTGCAATAAAAAAGAAGAAAATTTATTATTTGATTGATAGTGTGCTCTCCCTTATCATGACTCTCTCTATATATACAACCACTACATAAAATATTTTTTTCAACAATGAAAATTATCAAGACAAGATTGAGAAGCAAAATGGAAATTGATTTTCTTAGAGATAGCATGACAATTAACATTGAAAAATAATTTGATACAAATATTGATTCTGAGATTATTCAGGGTCGGCATAACACATCTTAAGGTTTTAGGGGAAATTTAAAATTTAATATTTTTAATATAGTGAAAAAATTTCTAAAATTAATATAATTTAGATGTTTTAAAGTGTAAAATATTAAATTATTATAATCAATTTTATTTGATATTTTATTTTAATTAATAATAGTATTAACTCATTTAAACACTCTTTTTATTATTTAAAAAATTCATAATTGAAAAACAAGGTCACAATTATAAAAAAAAAATTTAATATCAAATCTCTTATTATATTAAAGAACTTAAAAAAACTTATTATCCATCTGTATCATTTTTAAAATAAGAAATTAAACAATATACATTATAAATTTTTGTTGTTATTATATATATTCTAAATAGGTGTTATTGTTTAATTGATATATAATGTAATTTAAAAAGTTATTTAAAAAAAATAAATTAAATTAAATTAAATAAATATAAAATATAAATGTGAGCCATAGGCGATAGCCATTGTGACCTACGGTTGGGTATGCGTGTGAATTTTGTTAGTCTCACATTATTTGAAAAAGTGGAGGTTGGACGCTTTATAAATGAGATGATTCATACATCTATCACCTTAAGATTTTGGGTGAATATATGATTTCTCTTTCACTTGTGTCTTGCTCTTGACCTAATGTGGATGCTCCTCATAATGACCCAACAGTGGTATCAGAGCTTGGTTCAATTAAGGGACCGACTCCTTGTATCGAACGTCTTCCTGGAATGTCGTGGTCAGGTGGCGTGTCTCGTTATAGTGCCCGCAACATCGATACAAGTGTATGTGGATGATAGAGTTTCCGTTTAAGGGAGAGCATAATGGATAAACTCACACTTGGGGGAGATATTACTGTGTACAAGTGTGAGTTGTTAGTCCCACATTGCTTGGAAAAGTGGAGATTGAACACTTTATAAGTGAGATGATCCATACGTCTTTTACCTTAAGATTTTGGATGAATATGTGGTGTCTCTTTCACTTGTGTCTTGTGTCTTGCTCTACACAATGTGGATGCTTTTTATGATCATCCAACACCTACCCTTTGGGCTGGTCCTGAGACTATTTTTCAATAATACACTTTAATTATTTCATATTTAACATTGTGTTTATAGTAATTTAGATATTTTATGTATATTATACTCTGAGTATAAATTTATAAATTATAATTTAATTTGATAGCCACCCTAAATTTCGTACTTGGATTCCACCATTAATGACACCTTCCTCCTCCTTGATGAGCTTAGGCTCTAAAAACGTTTCAAAGTCACTAAGTTTCACTTTGCAAACGCGGCTTTGCGGCCCAAAAGCCATTTAGGCTTTGCCTTGAGATTTTAGATTCGTCCTTAGCTTTCAACTTAGGGTCCATACTATGGTTCATCAAAGATTGAGAAAAAAGGCCTGCTTCTAAGTATTCCTCCACAGTAGCTACTTCGTATGAATATATCTAGTACCTCATCTATAGGTGAACACCGCATGCAGCTTCATGGAATGCAAAAAGTAGGAGTCTTTGCATAGGAGAATGAATTGCAAAAAGTTGTGGAAACTTTTCTGAAAACACTCGTGATAACAATGATGTTGTTTCACTAGTTGTACATTTTTCCAAAGATATCTAAAGCTATAAGAAGTGAACGGCTTACTTTGTTAACCTCCTATTTTGAATCAAGTAATAGTTAGTAATTACTACCTTTAGTTTAACAGTGTCTTTAGATTTATGTGTTGGGATATGATTCCTTTTCTACGTGAAAAAAAAAAAACTCAAATATGAATAGCTTATTTGTTTCACTTATTTTAGTGGGAGTGTCAATTTAGACTTAAGAGAGATAGAGAGAAAAATAAGGATTCTAAAGAGCGAAAAGAGGAGAGAGACTTATTCTTGTTTTTCTGCATCAGTCCCACTAAATCGACGATCCCTGTTTCGTTCACCATTGATCGAACTGAAATTTTGTGGGCATATTCGCAACTCATATATCTAACTTTTAACCGTTTCGAATTTGAAAACAATGTCTGAGCTGAGAGATATGTGGCTCGCATTGAAGTTGCAGATTTGAGTTATTTTTCTACTTTTTGATTCTTATTTGTAAGTTAGTTTTGCTTTGTGATTTGCGGTTGTTAGTACTTGTTTGTTAATCACTATAAGACTCTCTTGTACCCTCATTTGATTATAGTGGAGCTATTTCTTTGGTCTGGACGACTCGTGGTTTTAACTCTCATATTAAGGGGTTTTCCACGTTAACAATATCGGCGTTCTTTTGTGCGTTTAATTGTTTGGTTTGCCGTCTTATATTTGTTGTAGATCCTCAAGGTTCCTACAAGTGTGGGGAATTTTATATTGGTCTGTTATTGTGTCTTAATTTCCCATTAGTGTGGTATCAGAGCTCTTGGTTAAGGACTATTTTACTTGTTTGAATGATGAAGTCAAATACAAAGATGAAGATGGTATTGTTAAATGGTTCTAATTACAATTTATGGAAGGGTAAGATGAGAGACTTACTATTTATGAAGAAATTGCATTTACCGGTTTTTAGTTCCGCAAAGTGGGATTTTGTGTTTGATGAAGAATGAGAGTTTGAACATCAACAGATATGTGGTTTTATTCGAAAATATGTAGAAGATAATGTTTATAACCATATTGCTAATGAGACACATACAAAAACTTTGTGGAAGAAGATAGAGTCCTTGTATGCCTCTAAATCAGGGAATGAATAACTGTTCTAATAGAATAGCTTCATAAGTTTGCAATATAAGGAGGGGACTTTTTTTTCAGATCACTTGAGTGAATTTCAAGGGCTCCTTGATCATATGTTCGGAATGTGTATTAAATTTGATGATGAACTTTTGAGACTATTTCTATTGTTATCTTTACCAGAGTCTTGGGATACGTTTCGGGTTTTTATCACACGTTCTGCTCCTAGAGGTGTTGTTTCTTTGAAAACACCTAAGGGTGATATTATTAATGAGGAGATTAGAAGGTAGACATAGAGTTCTTCATCTCAATCTGAGGTACTTTTCACTGAAAATAGGGGAAAATTTAGAAAAAGGAACCAAAGGGTGGGAGAGAGAATAGTAGAAGCAAGTCCAAGTCACAGTACAAGAATCTGGAGTGTCATTATTGTCACAAAACAGGACACGTGCAATAGTATTGTTATCAGTGGAAAAGGGATAACAAAGGTAAGAAAGCTAAGTCTAAACAAAGAGGTCATGATGATGATCGGGTTGCTATTGCTACTAGTGATTATCTTGTTATTCTTCATGACCACGAGTCTGTTAATCTTGTATCAGAGGAGAGCATATGGATAGTTCACAGTGGTGCTACATTCCATGTTAAGCCAAGGAAGGATTTCTTCACATCTTATACTTCTGATGACTTTGGAGTGTTAAAGATGGAAAATGATGGTGTATCTAAGGTAATATGTGTTGGTGATGTTTGCTTTCAAACCAACATGGGATGCAATTGTTGCTTAGAGGTGTCAAACATGTTCCAGATGTGCGCTCTAATTTGATCTCTGTGCATATGCTTGATGATTGTGGTTATGACAATCACTTTGGTTCTGAAAAGTGGAAACTCAACAAGGATAACTTGGTTGTGGCTAGAGGTAAGAAGCTTTCTAAATTGGGTAGGACAAAATATTTGGGTTCTAGGGATACTGAATGCTCTCGACATGGAAGCATCCTTGTAGCACTGAAGACTTAGTCATATTAGTGAAAAGGGGATGAATGTTATGGCCAAAAAGGATGTTCTTCCTAGATTAAAGAATGCATGTTTGGAGAAGTGTTCTTATTGCATGGCTGGTAAACAGACTAGAGTATCTTTCAAGATACATCCTCCCTTAAGGAATTCAACGTTTCTTCAATTGGTACATTATGATGTTTGTGGTCCATTAAAGGTAAAATCCTTTAGTGGTGCACTTTATTTTGGTACTTTTATTGATGATTGTTCAGGGAAACTACGAGTTTATGCCTTAAAGACAAAATACCAAGTTTTGGAGAATTTCATGCTTCGGTAGAGAGGCAGACAAGTGAGAAGGTGAAATGTGTTCGTTCTGAAAAATGACATATATCACAGACACTTGATTTATTATATGTAATAGAGGGGTACAAATGATCCATGTGAGTCATTATTTGTCTAGATAAGTGGCCTAATCTAAAACGCAATTAATATGACATAGGAATGAAAAATTACATGGACTGGAGTTAACAAAATTAACATGGTTCACAATTTTGGAAGTAGTAGGTTTATGCAGGTGTGTTGGCTTAGTGTCCATCTTTAAATGCTATAATCCATTTATCTGCTCAACTAAACCAATCATCTTCAGGTGCTTCATATCGTGAATATGACACACAACATTAGTGAACTAAACTGTACAGGATAGAGATTGATATACTTTGGAAATTGTGATTAAGTTCAATGTAAAATGAGGTGAGCATAAAACATTTGTCATGTAAAGGTTTATGGAAAGTTGAAAATAAAGTTGAAAATTACCTGCATAATTTACTACTACTGAATTACCATTGGGAAAATGCACTTGAATTGGTCTAATTTTATAAAAGGATTCAAAGAAAGGTAGAACAAGTAATGACATTAGGAATACCTGAATTGAACTTCTCATATGATTGATGACCAGAATGAGTATGAATTGATGTGGTGATTTGGTTGAAACTTGAACCAATGTTAGGATTTGGTGAAGGAAACAAGTTGGCTTGCTGGAGCTAGCATACTAACTAATCATACTTTTTGGAGTCAAACCTGAAACTTGAGGTTCTTGTTGATTCACTTCTGGTGATGGATTGGAGTGGTGCGATTCACCAAGATTTATGTTGAAAGTGTTGGAAGATTTATTAACTTGGGGATCGCCATGTTCTTGGCAACATAATTCGACTGTGTGCCCATAGCTTTGACAATCAGTGTAGTATCTTGAATTGTTCTTGTTAGAACCTCCATAGCTAGTTCCTTTGCCTAGACCATAGCTTTTCTTAGATTCATATGCATTAGTGAGACATTAAATTCATAAAAAATAGGCACATGTCTATGGATGTGATTACTTTCTTCTTGTGCCTCCAAAGAGTGCACTTTGTTAATATATGGGAGTGATTCTGTAGTGTCCAATTTGGAAAAAGTCCAAGATCATCGCCTAGAAAATATAACTCACACGGAAAAAAATGTAGCTACCCATGGCAGTCAAGTACAAGTGAGTCTTTGTTGAATCCAAAAACGTAGCTGGTCTGGGATCTCCTTAATACATAGAGCGGTTAAGACTACAAGCTGTAGCAACCTGCCCTAAAATTAAACCTTTAGAGTCGCCACCTATTCTATCAAGGCGAATAGGAAACCTCGTGCAGTTATAAAGATTCAGGGTAAGATACTATATTCAGGTTGAGGGAAGGTGTTAGGCACCCTAAACCCTTTCCTAAGGTTTGCATTGTAAAGTCAAGGTTTGTGGCAAAAAGATAAAGAAAGGTAACAGACAGTTTAAAGGCTAATTATATTGACATGATTAGGGTTTGGAGGAGAGGGACTCGCCTTGTTGCCAAGTGCCTACGTACCTCCTTATGGAGGATCAGAGTCTACGTAGTTCGGGATAAGGGTTGTACGCCTTTTAAATTTGATCTGATATGGTTTGAAGGCTTATGAGTTGCTTATCGTAGTTATGATAAATCGCAGTTTTGAAAAGGTTTGGGAAGTGTTTTAAGGTTGTGGGCGTACAACCCTGATTTAATATGTTTTCGTTAGGTGCGATGATCAATAGGTTTGATCATAATAATTAACGAATTAAGTTCTGCATCACTGGTTACTCTCATCAATAGATTTGATCGTCGCGGGCAGCGAATGAAGTGTGTTTTAATAAAGTTATTTTTAACATCAACTCTCATAACCGATAGATTCAGTTATTACACGATGACGGATTAATTTATATATTTTTTATTATCTCTTGCCTAATGCGACCAATAGATTCAGTCGGGTCGAGAAGAGAATTCAAACAAGGGTAAACATCAAGTAATATTAATGAATTAAATTAATAAAATTAAATCAATTAAGTTTCATCTCTCTTCAATGCGACTAATAATTATAATCGGATCGAGGAGAAAATAATTATATATAAACAGTTAAAAATTATTATCAATTTTATTTTTTATTTATTATTAAAAAAAAGGGGGTGTAAACTGTTTTGAGAGGCCCAAATATGGGGGTGTCAATAGCAAGGGCCTGGCCCATTAAGAGAAAGACCGAGTGATCCAGTGTGGTGCTCATGAGGGCTCATGGTATGAGGAACAGGCCTGTGTGCGTTGGATCTAGATTGATGGTGGATTCTAAGGCTCAGATTTAATGGACTATGGTGGGACCTAGGGCACATATACACTGAATCCCTGAAGGCTTTGTTGTAAACAATAATATGGGAGCGAGGGATCGAACCCTCGTCCCTTTGCTCACTCAATCCACCCTTTTGCCAACTCAACCAGCGAAGCGCCTTGTTTAATATACGCTCTGGATTCATTAAATAAAAAACAAAGTGGCTAAATGGAATTTTAAGCGCGCGAATTCAAACCAACGAACCAGACGATGCCAGCTCATCGTCTTCCACCCCCAGACCTGTAAATTTCTGCAGATTAGCTATGAATCTGCTAGGGATTCTTTCGTAGCAACCAAAACCTGGATAATAGCGATTTGCACATACCATTCAATAAATGTTTCGCACCTATTCAAAACAACCCGTCTAGACCATGCGAGTTCAACTGCACACTTAGCTTGGCCTAATTTTACCTCTACAAGAAAACCCTAAATTCAACTCAAGAACCCTAATTCGGCCTCCAATGGCCGAATACGATTTATGCCCTAAAACTCAAATCTAACCACCCAGAAACGTTCAGAGCATCATGCTTGATTAAAATATGCAATCAATTGTTAACAATAACGCATGAATTATGCTAATCAACCATGATTTTAAAGTCACATACCTCGGCTAATTGGAGAATAATCTGGGGGTGTTGATGAAGAGTAAGTATCCAGATAGGTTCAGAGTAATCCCAGGAACACGTAGCAAGCTTTAGAATCCTTTGAATCCTCCTAATTCTCCCAAACCGAATTTGAGTTTTGGATGACTTTTCGAGTTCTTGCAAGTGTGCTTCTGCCCAGAATTTCTTAACCCTATTCGTGTGCACTCTCTCCTCTACTTATAGGGAGTGAATTAGGTCAATAAAAACCAACCAAAACTCTCTTGAATCCAATCTTGCATCTTTTGGAAATTTGATTTAAAATTTGATTTGCAACTTTCTAATTTTGTCCAAATCTTGTACCAATATTTTCCCAATCAATGTACCACGAAATTATATTGCTAATGTGTCATAAATGTGATTGGAATTGGCCAATGTGAATATTTTAACACAATATTTGATTTTCCCCTTTAATTATATCACTTTAAATCATTTTTAAATGAAATAAAATTGTATAAAAACAAATAAAATGATATAATTCGTGGCATATGGTTTGGATAACTTGTGGACCAAGATTGAGTCATAAAAGGATAGGGCCATTTGCAAAGAGTTCCAATTTGAACCTCTTTTATTTCACATTTTGCCTCCAAAATCACTCAACTTTAACAAAGCATATTTCACTCAATTTTTAAGCTATGAATGAGTTCTAGGACTTTTTGGAAACCTCAAGAGGTCCTCTATAAGCCACTTTGGAACATATTTTTCATTTGGGGATTTTATCTTGGTGATATGCCCTTTGACAAAAAACAGTTTTTTGGTTGACTTTTGAAAAGGACCTATAATCTTTTGTGCTATATCTCCCAAATGAAGCATTTCTGGCCTTGGCTTGTGATAGACAAAGTTGTAGACAATCCAATTTCCTTCAAAATAGGCTATGAGTGAGGAATTTTTGATGTTCCACGTGAAAGTTATGGTTAGTCAAAGTTGAGTTGACTTTCTGCTATAAAAACCCTAATTTGAACCCTTTTGCATTTGTTCCTTTCTGAGTTTCTATTGATGAATCATGATCAACCTTTGATCAAATGATGGATATATTCTTCCATACTTGATGTTGACCAAAAGTCAGAGGTTTTGACTGTGCTTTGATTATGGTTGACTTTTAGGTTAAATCAGTTGCCTGTGGATCATTTGAGCTGTTGAACAAGTAAACTTTGGAATTGGGCCTTGACTTTTGACATGGAGGTACCTTGGGTCATAATAGGTCATGGAGAACTTCATTAGAGGCCTTGCTTTGCTAATTCCCTCAGGAGAGTACCAAACCCTAGCTTAGGAGATTCTTGCTTTGGAGAATGTCTTGATGAAACACTTGACCTTTGAATCATTGTGAATGAAATGTGGAAGGCAAATTTTGGGGTATGACACAAGCGGCCATAAATCATAGTTCTACGAGAACTTCTATAAATACATTATCCCTCAAGGGATAGGGGATAACTCTTAAGTAACATTTACTTACTTACACCTACTTAAACACCACTCACATAGCACTCCACTCTGAGTAACCCCAGCACCGGCCAAAAGCAAGACCTTACACCTCATGTCAGCTGGTCCCTAAAGAAACCTAAAAACCCACCATACAGGACTAATCACCTTTGCGGGCTAGCCATTACCCCTAAGTTTATAATATACCTATTAGGGCCTCTGAATATCAGTGCCATTGTAGGGGGAACACGCACACACATGTACTTTTTTGGATAGTACATTGGTGCCAGGTAAAACTAACATGGGTTACACATCTTCTTAATAATTGTCACCTTCATTTTCATACCCTCGACTCCAACTTTAAAACATTATCAGACATGGTGAACAGAAGATATCCGTCCCCTACTCCTTAGGGTACTAGCAATATAGGATACACTAAGGTCATGGGGGAGATGCGAGCCGCCATGGAAAAATTACAACGCTACAATAAAAAATTGGAAGACAATATCCAAAATATCAAACAACACTAATAGGAGTTCAATCCCTCTAGAAGAGATGGAGCTGCTGGTTCCCCAGCCCCTCTTAGATGAAATATGATTGGCCCTTATTCTCGAAGGTTTTAGCCACCATCCTTGGCCAAGTTCGATGGATACAATGACTTACGAGCATGTTTACTCCATTAATATACAAATGGCCATCATAAGAATGCCTTTGAACACCTTCTAAGAATAGAACTGGAGCGAGGTGCTCTACCTACACACTATCCCGAGACGTTCAACCCACAGGTCAAAGGTACTGGGATATGAACCAAAAATATGGTGTAAATTCCATAGAGGTAAAGGGAATCATACCAAAGAGTTCTACTTGTTAATGAAGGAAATAGAAAAACTGATACAATAGGGCCACCTCAAGAAGTACGTGAAGGGTGTCCCTTCCAACCAGGAGGAACGATGCAACTCACACAAACGGGAAGATACAAGGAGTCCTGGATCTGGAAAGGCTAAGGAACCATTAAGAGAAGTCGGCTAGCAGGCCATACGTCATACTCTCAACATCAAAGTTGGAGGATTTATTGGGGGCAGCGAGACCAACTCTACCCATAAAAGATACACTTATCAAGTCGTACATGTGGACAACTTTACATAGATAGGATGTGCAAAGACATCATAGGACGCGATCATCTTTTCAGAGGAAGATGTAGTATGAGTTTATCCTCACCACGATGATCTCATAGTCATCGACTTCAAGTGCGAAGAATGGAAAATTAAAAGAGTCTTAGTCGATCAAAGAAGCTCCACGGACATATGATACTAGGATGCCTTTGAGAGACTCCGCCTCGATCCCAAGGACCTAAAGCCCTTCAAAGGATCATTGGTATGGTTCTTAGGATAACATGTACATAAGAAAGGCTACCTCACCTTAAGGATCACATTCAAAGAGAATGAATACGCCAAGGAAATAAAGGTTAAGTACTTAGTCATTGACGCCCCCTCTTCATATGATAGGATCATAGGGCGACCAACCTTTAACCGATTGGGAGCCGCTTTATCTACCTTGTATCTATGCATGAAATACCCACTCTCTAATAGGCGTGTGGGAGTCGTACGTGGAGAGCAGGAGATCGCCAGAAAGTGATATGAAGGAAGACTTAAATTAAAGAGATCATTCCCCCCAAGCGTAAGTGCGAAAAGGTCAATCCAAGGATAACACCGCCCGACGAGGAAGTTGAAGGCAAGGATGTTCCTCATCCATTTCCAAAGCGCAAGGAAGCCTAAAAGCAAGAGGAAATTCCTTTAAATCAGGAGAACTTAATAAAATCATCTTGTTTTTATTAGTTATTCATTTTAGATGTTGTGTCTTTTGTTATTTACTTAGTTGGAATTTTCCCGCGGGCAAGTATTAAAACAATGTCGGCTGTAAGAACAATTTATTAGGCGAGATGCACTCCTTCCCCTCTCTGCATCTTGGGGGAGAGGGTTTTCAACAAGGCGTCTCGTCCTTGATTTATCTATGATAATGTATTTATCCGATATCTATGTAGGAAATCTAATTCTGTGAAGAACAATTATATTTGTTGGAACCCTCAAGGGTGGATCCTTGATGCCCATGGTGTAACACCCCGTTAATTCTGGTGTATTAATTTAATTATTTTATTAATTAAATTATTAGAATTAATAATCTGTGGGAATTATTTGGAAAAATGATAAAATATGGTGTTGGGCTGAGTATGATAGTTAGTAGAAGGGGGGGTGTTAACTAATCAAGCCCATTAAGAATATTTTATTTTATTTTTCATAAAATAAAGGAATTTGGGAAAGAGAAGCAGAAGCAGAAGAAGCAGATTTTGGAACTGAAGAACACGTGAAAGTGAGAAGAGCCTAAAGGGAAGGAGAACTTCGAAGATTCGACTCTGAGGTAAGGGGGGATTCTTCGGGTTAGTGATCCTTATGCGATTGTAGGTAGTAGGATTGATTAGGATTATCGTTTAGTTCATTCGTACGTGTCGGGTTTGGGGAATTTTGATTAGGTTTTGATGGAATCGTATGAATTACATGATTTTTGTTAATACTTGTGATATATGATGTTGATACATGTATAAAACTTGTCTGAAATGTGTAATGATGTGGAAATTGATGATATTGTGTGCTATGTCCGTTTGTATATGAATTGGGGAAAATGGGATGGGGTTATTACGATCAAAATGGTGAATTTTGCTGTGCAGGTACGTAGGAACCGGTTCCCATGTGGGACGAACCGGTTCCCCCTTATAAAAAACAGAGCGTGTGGATTCTGGGTAGCTGGGAACCGGTTCCCATGTAGGGACAACCCGGTTCCCCATAGTAAAAATCAGAGGCGTGTTTTGGGAAGCTGCCAGGAACCGGTTCCCATGTAGGGACAACCCGGGTTCTGCAGCATTTTTTCTAAAAATGTTTTGTCTTTAAAATCCCATAACTTTTGACCTGAGTATCCGATTTATGCGCCGTTTTGAGAACTGCGGAGCTGAGTTAATGGCCTATACGATGAATAGGTGGTATGGACGTAAAGTCTAAGTTGTTTATTTGTGATTATATTATTTATTGGGTGATGACTTTCGTGTATGCGTGTGATATGTTTGTATGAATGCTAAGAATATATATACATGCTTATTGGTGATGATTTGGTGATGATAATGAGACGATGTGTTACATCGGATTGGTGATGTTGTGAGCATGTTATATGTTGCATTCATTGGCATACATTTTTGGTGATGGATCCCGGTGATGAAAGTGGATCAAAATGGTGGGCATAATTCCCATTGTGTGGAATTTGTGCTGGTTAAAACTGTATCTTGGTGATGAAAAAGATCGGTTGGATGGGTTTATCCCATGGATGGTACCACATGCATTAGTGTCAGTTCATTCATTGCATTACATTATGATATGACTGAATGATTGTGTGGAGTGATAGAATATGCTTATGTACTGATGTTTGGTCGTTATAACAAATTCCGATTCTATGTATGATGAGTGGATGATGATTGCTATGATATTTTATTGTTTATGATTGTATAATGGTTATTAATTCGAATGAAACTCACCCTTACTTTGATGATTTCAGATTAAGGATGTAGCGGCGTCTTGACCGGGTGAAGATAGCTTGTAGGCTAGCCCGTAGTTCGTGTCGAGTCATGCTCTGATTGTAACACTGGGATCGTTTAGTCTTAGCGTTACTTGAGATACTTTGTTGCTATTTTGATTATGGATTATGTATTGTTGAACTGTTTGGATATGTTCCTTACATTGTTAAAAATAAGTTTCCGCTGTGATGAACACATGTTTGAAGTTTGGTTTAATCTTAATAAAGCATGACAATCGACTTGATGTTTTTATTTATTTAATAATTGTAGCATCCTTGATGTGTTATTACTCTGAATATATTATATTTTTCGCGGGGGTTTAGAAGGGTGTTACACATGGTGGCAACTATATTTGCTGAATCCCCCAAGTATGGATCATTGATTCCCATAGTGGCAATTATATTTGCTGGATACCTCAAGTGTAGATCCTTGCTTCCCATATGGGCAATTATATTTGTTGGATCCCCCAAGTGTGGATCATTCTCGCCCATAGTGGATATTTGCTGGATCCCCCAAGTGTGGATTCTTGTTATCATATTGACAACTATATTTGTTGGATCCCCCTAGTTTGGGTCCTTTCTGCCCATATTCGCAATTATATTTACTAGATCCCCAAAGGGTGGGTTCTTGCCGCGCATAGTGGCAACTTTATTTGCTAGATCCTCTAAAGGTGGATCCTTTCCGCTCATAGGGGCAATTATATTTTCTAGATCCCCCAAGGGGGGATCCTTTCCGCCCAAAGGGGAAATTATATTAGTTGATCCCCCAAGAGTAGATCCTTTCCGTCCATAGGGGAAATTATATTTACTAGAGCCCCCAAGGGAGGATCATAGTCTTCCAAAAAGGGCGACCATGACCACAAGCCATCTAGAAAGGAAAATGATAGAGAAATCAAATACCAAAAATTATTTAACATAAAGACCCATCCTAAAAGATGTCATTGTTCCAAATAGATTACAAAAAGCCCTTGGATGGGACAATCAAAATTACAACCAAAAAAGAAAAATGGGAAGGAGTTATTCTTCATCCAAAAGCTTCCCCATTCAGGACTACCTTAAAAGGGTATGAGGGACTCAAATCAAGATAGGGATAAAGGAGAGCCACCTACCTTCTTGCCTCCTTAAAATAAGTGACAGAGGTAACCACAACTTCATCTGCAAGCTAGGAGACATGATCCTCCGTGCTCTCAAGGGCACTATAGGCCTCCATAAGCAATTTCTTCAAAGCGTCTACCTCTGTTTGTTAGATCACCCTTTCTTCATCCACTTCCTAGGCATGCACCTTCAGATCATCCCTTATTGCCTTCATCTAACTTAACGCCATCCATGCTCTTGGGTACACATGTTCAGGTTGGACACCCCGAAAAACATTCTCCATAAGGTATTTGAGTTATTATTCCTTAACACCTTCCCTACCAAAACGCATCTCATAAGTTGGACCTCTAGTAAAGATGATATTTGGGAGGGAGATAAGGCGCAGAGCATCAGATAAACGCTTGAGAATTTCCTAAAATAGGAAAATTAGTGACTAACAAAAATTGTGGCATCATAGGTTGGGTTGCTCCGCAATGTGACTCAGTGAGAGTCGGAAAATCTTCCAATCTCTCTACTTTGGGTCCAGCTTCTTTATTGGATGGAAGTGCGGAAAAACCATCTTTCCTACAGGGAACCTTGGGAGGATAAATCTCCACTGCCCGTAAAGACTTGCCTTGCTCCTCTCCTAGAAAAATCGGGGGGCGAGGTAAGGACGACATCACCCACTACACGGTGATCTACATTTTTACCAGGAGCTCTTGACTATCATCAAGAGACACCTTCATCATTTAACCTACATATAACAAACCAATTAGAGCATGAACGTACAATGGAAATTCTAATCAAAATATACATATATTTGCTCTTACTCAAGTACTCCTTAAATCCATCTTCATCTTCACGGTCCCGAAAAGTAAGGGTGTTGCACTTCAAGTGGCGAAAGCTCTCCAAAACTTGGATCACTTTGTGATCCAAAGGGGAAGGTACGCGTGAGTCCACCCACATAATGATTTAGGATTAGGGGTCTAGGAAAAAGGAAACAAGGGCTCACCTATCGGTCCCACCGTGACGGGAGATGCACGGTTTGCACCTCTTATTCGAGCTAATTTGTCCAATCTTTATAAGTAATGGAAAAGGACTTTTGGAAACACATCCCCGCGAAGGGATGTAAAGTCATCTATGTTTTCTCTTTCCTCACTCGAACAGTGCTCCATAAGCCCGTCGTCTCTCTCACGACAAGTGCTTGATAATACATGGAGACTATGTCTCACACATGGACAAAAGTCATTTTTCTCACCATAATAAACGATTAACATCTAAGACACAAGAAATTTTAAGTGAAAGAAAGAAGAAAGAGTTAAGCAATATTTCCGAGAGTGTGTATATATATATCTATATATGTATATATAAAGTATGAATGAAATGGACCCGCATTATCTTCAATAGGCTGACTGTAGACGAGGGAAAATCCCCCCACTTGAGGGCTACGTATAAACATGGTGTACCGGTTTGTCTTCTCGAAGAGTATCATTAGGATGCCTCTTCCATTCCAAAATTCTACCTAGCCAAAAAGTTGATGTCACATCAATAGTGACACGTTTTTCCCAAAACTGTCAACTCGCCTAAGTCACGTAGGCTCCTACAAAATTCAGTATCCGCACTGAGGGACTCACATGCCACTGTAATCACCCTACACTGAGGGATTCACTGAAAAGGGGTCGCTCCCCCAATGCAATCCTCTGCCATAAGAGTCAGCGGCTGGGCGATAGGCGCCTTCGAGAAGAATGGTTTTAAAAACACTTTGCCCTTTATCGGAAAAGTCCTCGTGCTTGAGGTACTATGTAGTATCCTATTTTGTAAAAGACCAAGATTCGGGCGCCCATCGCCTAGAAAATAGGTCGCCCTAACAAAACCCAATGTAGCCGCCCATACAGTCCGCCCGACGTGGCATTCAAGTATGAGTTATAGTTTGTTGATTCTAAAAATGTAGTCAGTCTGTAATCTCCTTAATAAACGGAGCGGATAAAACCACATCTAAGGGGCAATAAATCCTAATGCATGGAGAACTCCTATAAATACACTATCCCTCAAGGGAATAGGAGACTGCTCTAAAGTAACATTTACTTACTTACACTCATTCAATCACCACTCAGAGAGAAATCCACTCTGAGTAATCCTATCAACATCATTCTAACCGCCTGCTTGTGACCTACCAGCATCAGCCAACAATAGGACCACTCACCTCACTGAGCTGGTCCCTAAAATAACCTTGAAAACTATCATATCAGGCTACTCTCCACCATGGGCTTACCCTTGCCCCTAAACGTGTAATATACGTACTAGGGTATCTGAGTCTCCATGCCATTGTAGGGGGACTCTCATACATCTGTATTTTTTTTGGAACAATACAGATTCCATCATCAACATCAGAGTCTTAACAACTACAAATTGATCATTCAAGCCATTAAAAAATTGGATGACTTTATCTTTAAGAATGAAATGTCTTGCTGAGCTCATAGCTTCACAACTATAAGAACGGGGACATGTGCATGTAGGAATTGATTGATAATCTGTAACTTCATCTTATAATGCCTTCATCTAAATGAAATGCTGAAAAACTGACCTTGAACCTTGTTTGAGGTTATTTAGTTGAGATCTAAGAGCAGTAACTCGAACACAATCAATCTTGTAGAATCTTTCTTTATGGTCATTCCAAACATCAACGGAGTTTTCATGGAAAACTATAGTTTGCGCAATCGAATCAGAAACTGAATTTAAAATCCAAGAATGTACTAGATGGTTGTAATATTCCCAAGCTACAAGGTTCAAATCATCATATCGGGAATTTGTATAGAACCATCAATGATCGGTATTTTGTTCTTGGTACAAAGAGCTATGCGCTTCGATCTGCTCCAAATTACATAATTGTTTCCATCAAGCTTCGTAACAACACTGATTGAATTGGGACCATCATTAGGATGAACATAAAACACTAAATCAGTCTGAGGCTGAACCAATAGAGCAACTTTTAGAGGCATTATGATAAAGAAAAACGTAAATGCAATTATCAGAACAAGAAAATATTGCAGTAGAATAATGGTGAAGGATCGATAATGGTTATGAAACTATCAAGTGTCATTGTAAAACTTGCATAAAATTGAACAAAGAATCCAAGATGAGGAAGAAAGTTGAAATGTGAATGAAAAAGGTAATAAATCTCTCCCCAGAGAGTTCTAGATACCATATTATGTGAAATCTCTTATTCATTGATTGAGATGAAGTACAAATGAGTTTATATACAAATGATCTAGTCTAGCATTGTTATGGGACACTAACTTTATGCAATCATACGTGCTAACTACCTCTAACTAACTATCATGATGTGTCACTTACCTTCTAATTAACTTGGTGACTTATGTAACATGTTATCTTTCCTAACTTGTTACTTACATGCATGAGCTTAAATATGGTGTAATATATACTATAATATTTTTTATTTTAGAGAACGAAGAAATAGATGACATATCCAGTCAGCCACAGATGGTCAAAGCTCTTAGTTTTAATTTAAGGGGTAATTCAGAGTGTATTTCAATTATAAATTCTGTTAAGTCGTTGTTATTAGAATTTCCTAACTTTGGGATTAAATTTATAAAACGTCGTGCGAGTATGATTGCTCATATCTTAGCCAAGGCGGCTAATTTTTAAACTTGACGCTAGGGGTGATTGTATCCGAACCAATCCAAAAGCAAAACCGCAAATCGAACCAATCCAAACCGAAACCGCAAAAAACCGCATTTGGTTTGGATGATTTTGGATGATTTTTGGACTAAACCGCGCGGTTCGGTTTGGTTTGCGGTTTTTATTTCACAAAACCGAACCAAACCGAACTGAACCGCATATTTAACTTAAGTTTTGAATTTTAATAATTAATTTATTATCTTTCCAAATCCAATTGCACACAACCACACCTCACGTTTTGAATTTTAATAATTAATTTATTAACTTAAGTTTTGGCATAATCCACTTAGTTTTTATATTTTATTGAGCTACATATATATGTAATTCTCTACTATCTAATATATATATTTCATTTATAATGTATTTTTAGTTCTCTATTGTTCTTGTAATATAATTTCTTTTGTATGGTATAATATCATATATTATATTGACATTGAATTACTTTCTTTTTTCCTTTTATTTTAGTACATTTTTATTTTATAGTGTAAACCGCGGTCCACCGAACCGATCTAACTGCATTAGTTTGGTTTGGTTTGGTTTGGATGACTTTTTAAAAATCAACCGAACCAAACCGAACCGCATGTATTTTTATCTCGCGGTTAGGATGACTTTTATGCTCAAAACCGAACCAAACTGCACCACGAACACCCCTACTTGACGCTGTATCTTTGATGAGATTTCTCCTTGTATCACTTTTTATTTGTTTAATGAAAGCAGTTAAATTTGTTCCTGTAAATGAAAACACCATGTAGGCAAAGTCTTTTCATTCGTTGACAAATTTTAAGATTTTTATTAAAATCCGACTCCTTTTAACTTTAAGCTACGGTTTTATATGCGTGGTTATAGTTTAGCGTCATCTGTTACGTATAGACAATGATTCTTATTTGTTGATATGTTAGACTACAATTTAAAAACATGGTATTTTTTCTTTCAATAGGCAACTGATGTAAAGTGCGGCCTAATTGTAAAAACTATAGTCTTTTACAAACAATCTGAATATCAAGTCAGTGAAATTTTTGAAAGTGAGGTTTTAGTGTTAAAAAATGTGCATGGAAACCTGAGTCTTAAAGTAAGTATTTATAGGAAGGGAATTAAGATTTTAATGATGAAAAACTCAAATTTGGATAGTTGTCTTGGATGAAAATTGTAAATAGGTCATTGTGTCTTCCATCCCCAATCCTTAATAGCATTTCAAATTTGCTTAAATATGCCTCCTGAGCATCTCCATAGCGAGGTCTACAGTGAACATTTGCCTTTGGAGCGATCCTCTTTTATGTTGAGTTCGCCTTGGCCCATTCCAAGATAAAACAGTCAAATAGTTCTAAAAAAGAATGGCAATTTCTCTTTACACTCTTTATACCTTTTCCAAGGCCCCAAACAAAATGTAAAAAATGTTTTTTTTTTCCGAGCTATATTTTCGGACGCACCAAATTCTATTTTTTATTAAATTAAATTTGGAGATGCATTTGCGAAGTCTTTTTTAGGATGTGTTCGGAGATATATCTCCGAATATGCTTGGTTATAGAAAACTCAAAAAACAAAAACATATCAGAACTAAATTCAAAAACAAACCAACACCAACATCAACATTACATTAAATAAAAACATTCATTACATAGATAGTCATTAAAATAAATTCAACATTACATATTATTTTCATCGAAACGTTGCAACATAATGATTATATCCTCGACGGATCTTTGAATCTTCGATCCCCTTCAATCGGACCCTTTGAGAAACACCATATTTATATAAGTATTGGGTCACTTTGGACCTCAAAAACATTATCATATATCTGGAAATTTATCTTTGAATAAACCACACGTTTTTTCATAAGCTAAATTCGAAGATGAACATTCGAAAACATACCTAATTTTGTTAATATGTTAGATGAATTCAGATATGTATATCTGATAACTTACAAGAACCAGAAAAAAACAAGAAACTTAGTTTTCAAGCACATACAATGTAAACCATAAGCCAAACCAGAAAATTAATCAAGAAATACACTGTTATATATTACTTATGTATTAAATTGTATCAAGATTACATCATTGACGATAATACATACAAAAGTGTAATGATTACAATCTAAAATGAATTAAAAGATCCAGTACTGCATAAATCTACAGTTGGTTCTGCCTTAGACTTTTCGTGATTTGATTCTCTTTTAAGCTCCATCAATTTGGTGAACTCTTCCATCCTCTCCAAAAATCGATCCGGCCAAATTTCCGCCTCATTTGTTGAATGTGTCATCCACTCCATCAATGTAGGTGGTTATGGATACCCAGGTTTTAAATAAACCTGAATAAAATGAAGCGATTTTGAAAGCCATCCTATGCATATTATGCGTCGCGAAGGGTCTTTAGGTCGACTACTCTGTAGTGGAAAAAATGTCTTCGAGAATCCATATCTTGTCAGATCGATACACACTTTAACATATGCATTTGCTATAAGGTGGCTCATATCAGAGAATCATCGCATCCATTTTGAAAACGATGTGTTACTACTAACACAAGGAATAAGCCCATTTTGAATTGAATCAAAAATTTTCTTGTCATGTATAACTTCGTGTAGATTTTCCTATGCATCGTCAACTCTTTCAAAAGTGCTATGTGGACAAATTGGTAATTCGTCTCTCCTTTACCGAGCAAACTAGATACGGCCTGAAAACCACAATTATCAACATCCTTAACATTCACAATCTGCTCAATATGTTTATGCATAAAAAGCGGTATTTCACCAATGAATTCAATCCCGAGCATCGATGGTGGAGGAGGTGATGGAGGAGGTGGTGGAGGAGGTGATTTCCTAATGCGTGCACCACTTTCAACATTTTTTTTTGAGATTTTGGAGTTGGAGAATTAGGGAAATTTGAATCAACATGTTTAAAGTATGATGGAGACCGCTTTGTTGAATTGTCATCTTGAGTCGATTTTACCTTTTTAGAGGCACCTTTGATTTTAACTGGTTGCGAAGGAGGTTTCAAATCTTTGGTTTCGGGATATGCAATCTTCCTCAACTGTTCTTTGATGTGCAATTTTATGGTGCCATATGCCTTTGCAAATCTATCTTGAATTATTTCTCACTCAGTCTGGATAGTTAAATCTATTTTACCAGCCTTAATAACACCATCATCATCAAACTGGAATCTTTTCTAGTGATTGTACCCTTCATCCATACGTATTAGGGAATTAATATTTATTTTTATAAATTATATATTTCAAAAATGAAAAGACATGAAAAATATAATGTTACTGATACTATTCTTTTTCTTTTCAATACTTGGAGCATCTCCAACACATATTGTTTAATGGGTACGTGAATTTATTAGTTTTGAAGTTTAATATTTTTAACATTGGAATAAGTACACATGAGGTTCTCTTTACTTAAATTTTTGTATAATTATTTCATGAAATAATGTAAATATTATTGTTTATAATTAAATAATATTAAAATTTTGATAGTTGGTTGGGTCAAGTATGAATTGTTGAATCAAATTTAGATTGTTTATTGAAATCATTATTAGAATAAAATTGGTTTAATAAATTGTTTATTGTAATCATTATTAAAATAAAATTGGTTTAAATTATTTTTTTATAATAATATAATGTGGCTATTTGATCCCACAAACAATCAAAATTAGTTCTCCAATTAAAGAGGTTATAAGTACGCATGAATTTTATCACTAGACACAATTAAAAAATTTATGGACAGACCAATCGTTAGTTGGTTAAATGGTGATTGACGCTAAATTTAATAGAAAAAACTATGATTCAATCTCCGCAACTCTGATCGGAAGTAGATTGGAACTACTCGATGCCAGAACTGTTCTTCAAATTAACTTAGACAATTTAGTAATACTGTGGTAAAATAAAAAAAATAAATAAAAAAAAACTATTAAAAGGACAAAGTTTAGAATATATTTTGATTGTGTGGAAACAATTTAGGAAGAATTAGAAGAAAAATGGTTCAAAGGACAAAGTTTAGAATATATTTGTGTGGAAACAATTTAGGATGAATTAGAAATAAAACTTATTAACCACGAGATTTAACATAAGTAGTTATTAAATACACTCAATTTAAACTGAGAGATCATATATCACCCAAAATCCTTTAAGTTGTGGTCAAACTTTTCATCATCATCTTCTAGTTTTCCTAAGATTTTTTTCTACAAAAATTATTTGTATGCATAAACCTTTTCCCTTACATTTGATTGTATGATTTGGACAAGATGAAACTAATAATTATGCGATAATTAGGGTAAAGAATAGTGATAATGTATATATGTTCATCTCTAAATAGCAAAAACACAGGTGGGGTAGAAAAAGGAATCTAGAGTCACAATCTTATCTTAAATTCAGGATTGAATACATAGTGCATGTTTCTCACCTTCCATGTCAGTGTCCATGCATGGAATAGATTCTACGCCATTAGCATCATATATGCATGCTTATGTTTCATGATTGTGGGGATGCATCGTCAAAAAGTAACAAGTAAGTAGGGGGAACTTGCTAAGAAAAAGCAAGACTAGAGTCCCCCACACGTTAGCCATCTACATGCTGACCACAATATGTCCTTTGATTTCTTCTTCCCCACCTTAACTGGCGGTTTTACGCCCACCTCCACCATCATTTGTTCCTCTTATGTCTCCAATTAAAATTCTTTTTTTTTTTGAAGAATTTTATTATGTACATAGATAATTATTTGAAATTTAGTATGCAAAAAAGTTGGATCGTATACTAAATTAAAATCATTTCTAAAATACATTTTCGGAAATGGAAATGTTCAGAGTCGTTTGCAAGAGTCATGGTAAAAGGTTCAAGAGCGAACCTCAACTCAAAAGGTACACAAACAGCTAGACTATCACTTGATCAAACCATTTTGCACATCAATGCATCAATCACCTCTAACCCTATCAGACGGTTGTCCGCATAGAACGTCACATCACGCGTGAACGATTTCAACCACTCTTGATATATAAAGGTAAAGCACGCCATTTTAGATATTCAAGTCCTTGCATGTCATGAATCTCTCCACCTATCGGAAGTACATATCCATAGTATAAAGACACAATCGTAACCTCACTTTTCATCTCTAGTTCGGAACATAACAATGACGCCGTTTATAGAAATCAACTTCAGATTTTTATTAATTTCCACGAAAACCATCGTCTCTCTGGCAAATATCCATATATTCTTTCATTAAAGTTTCAACGATCTTCTTCCTTAAAGTTTCAACCCCCTCCCCCAACAGATCTCTCATATGATTCATCAAGAATGGTGACATTAAAGTCACTCAATCCACAGTTACGTGGCAAGTTGATGTTGTTGTCATTGATGTTGCTAGCGCTGAAGCTACTAGTGCTTCTTGTTGCAGGTGAATCTAAGAGTACAAGGATCAACATACTTGTTAAAAAACTTCTACAATTTGGTACAAGCTTCCTCCATAGTCAGTCACCGGCATGTCATACCCAAAAAAGGGAAACATATGACGTAAACCCTTCAGCTCTAGAGCGAAAAAAAGGAACATGTTGTCTACACAATAATAAATAACCCTTTTCATGACAAAGCTTTCATGTCATCCAGAAAAAAACTGAGGTTTAATTCCAAGACGCGCCATATATATATATATATATATATATATATATATATATATATATATATATATATATATATATATATATATATATATATATATATATATATATGTATATATATATATATATATATGTATATATATATATATGTATGTATATATATATATATATGTATGTATATATATATATATACATGTATATATATATATACATATATATATATATATATATATATCTATATATATATATATATGTATATATATATATATATATATATATCTATATCTATATGTATATATATATCTATATGTATATATATATCTATATATATATATGTATATATATATATATATATATATATATGTATATATATATATATATATATATATCTATATATATATATCTATATATATGTATATATATATCTATATATATATATATATATATATAATAACTTGTTGCTTAGATTTTTATAAACACCGAGGTGATATACCATTTAGGACATGACTTGAATGCCACAGCTAATGCACTTTATGTTTTTATTTGTTAACAACTATAAAGTAAATGATTTAACCCTTTAATTTTTAATAAGTAGAGGGATAAAATAATCAAATTTTACTATAATACACACGTTGAACAGATCTTATCCTAATATTATCTTATTTGTAGCCTCCCCACCGTCGAATGCATCATTTGTTTAGGATGGATAGCAAGACTGAAAAATATGTTTTTCTACCTTGAACAAAATATTTTTTTAGCTTTTGCATTCCATCTTAAACAATAGAGTTGTTGTTGTTGTTATTGTTTAAGGTTTTGAACAAGTATGATTTATTCCTAAAAGTCTTTACTTATGGATTGCAAGTGCTGGAAAAATATTTTTCAATTTTTGGAACAAACACCTGATTAAAAGTTGGATGCATTCCAAGCATGAAAATTGTATAAGTTAGTGAAATTGTTGTTGTTGTTGTTGTTGTTTTTTTTTTAATCAAATAAAAATTGGATTAATTCAAAAAACAGATTACACAAAGGTGATTCAAAGGGATCCAACCTATCAAGCCTCTTACATCATGAGCTTGGCTATATAGTCTTTATACTTCCCATTTTACCACCCTCTATGTATAATGGTATCTTTGATGCTATTTACAACTACCTCTATATCATAGATTTGCCCAAAGCAAGTGTCATTCCTATATTTCCAGCAGAAATACACAGTTTCTGCTATTGCCAATTTCATAATACCACATTTCTTCCCCTTCCCTCTGCAGTAGTTTGTGATCCAAGGCAATTCACGGTTCCACTGCTGCAGTTTGTGCCCTACATGAATCCATTGCAACACATTTGTCTAGATATGCATCATTGGTCTACAATCAAAGAAAAGATGATCTATGCTTCCTACCTCCTAGTAGAAACAACAAGTAGGAGACAACACCACTCCAATCTTCCCGAGTCTATCTTTTGTAGCTATCTGTTTGGGGCAAGCCATCTAGAGGCAGAACACAGCTCGTGGTCTAGCTATATTTCCTGTAGTTAAGACATGACAGTCCACAATAATCTCCTGCTTTAGAAGCCCTTTATAGACTTCTCCCAATTTGAATTTGCTATTGAGAAAGCTCTTATCCCAGTAGCTCTGCACCTCTGGGATTACTTGCCTTGTTGCCATGATACCTTTGATTATCCAGGAGGAATTGTTGTTACATTCCATGGTCAGAATATTATTCCCTTTTATAAAGTACATATGCATCCACTTCACCCAAAGGGTGTCAGTTTTCTTGTAGAGATCCCAAAGAAGCTTCATCATAGTAATGGTATTCCACCTATCCAAGTCCAGAATATTGAGACTGTAACACCCGGTATTTAGTTAATTATTTAATTATATACATTCAAATTATTTCGAATTTAATTATTGAATTTGTGGAGAGTTGAGAATGTGACATCTCATTTGATTGTTTGAAATTTGGCACTCTGATCTTAATATAAATGTTGGGTAGAAAATGGGGTGTTACATTAGTGGTATCAGAGCAGGTCGGTCCGTCCGGCCAAGTTGTCTAATGTTGTTTATTCCTCTTTACGCGACAAGTGTGTGAAACACTATCGGTACTTGTTGCTTTCTGGTTGTTGCAGGAATTAGTTTGAGCGAAGTGGGGGAGAAGCTTTGCTTCTCGGATGTGGTTCAGTTGCAAGTTCGCAAAGAGGATTGTTGTCTGGGTGTTTCGAAAACTGAATTTCGACGAAAGAATGTGTCTCTCGAGTTATAAAAAGTTTGGGAGTGAGGAGATATGTTAAGATTTGTTTGGAATATGTTTAAGTTGAAGAAAAACAGGTTTTGGAGTGAAATTTTCGTAAGCAAAACGCAGGAAATTGCTGAATGTTTTGTGAAACTTCAAAAAATTCATAACTTGAGTTCTGGACATCCGATTTTAGTCCCGTTTGAAGCGTTGGAAAGCTAACGAGATGAAATTTATTTTAAAAATGGTTCCATCAGCTTTAATAGAATTATTTGTAACAAGATGATGTTGGAAAGAGATGAAGTTTGCGTTTACGCTTGTCCTTGGGACCAGACTTGTGCGTTGGTGTCGCGCTGAACGCTAGTGTCAGAGTTGAGTGAATTGAAGGAGTAATTAAAGGGTTTGTTTAGAAGAAATTTTAAGAATTAGGTGTACCATTTGAGAAGTTTTGGAGATACCGTAAAGAGTGTCGCCGCATGGCGTCGATGTTCGCACTTTCGAATGGCGTTGGAATAGTTAACAAGTTAGTAACGGTTATGTTGAAGAAGTACCGGAATTGTCGATATATATGTAATTGATTTGAGATGTGTTAATGGGTTGTTATGTTGGATGGTTGGACATGGAGGTGAAGTTGATGATGGTTGTATCGGATAAATTTTCGAGGACGAAAATATTCTAAGTGGGGGAGAGTTGTAACACCCGGTATTTAGTTAATTATTTAATTATATACATTCAAATTATTTCGAATTTAATTATTGAATTTGTGGAGAGTTGAGAATGTGACATCTCATTTGATTGTTTGAAATTTGGCACTCTGATCTTAATATAAATGTTGGGTAGAAAATGGGGTGTTACAGAGACCACCTTTCACCATAGGCTTACACATATTCTTCCAGGAAATAGGACTTTTCCTGTTGGTGGAGATGCCACTTGTCCATATGAAAGTCCTACAAGCTACATGAATCTTCTTAAGCACAGCTTTAGGAATAGGGATACACTGAAGCCAATAGTTGGCTATAGCAAACCCTACAACTTTCACCAATTGAACCCTACCTGCATGACTAAGTAATCTAGCACTCCAGTGTTGGATTCTGCTCAGAATTTTATCAATAAGGGGAAGGTAGTGAGCAACAGTCAATTTCTTGCTAGTTAAGGGTACCCCAAGATATCTAAAGGGTAGCCCCCTTCTCTGAAACCAGTCATAGTAATAATCTACTGTTTAGTGGACTCATCAACAGCTCCCATATATACATGGAATTTTAGTGGATTCACTATAAGGCCTGTGGACTCAGAGAATACCTGCAGAGTTTGGTGTATCAGTGTGACAGATCCAACATCTCCTCTAGCAAGGAGGAGGATATCATCAACAAAAGTTAGGTGGGTGAGCTCTAACTTTTCACATTTTAAATGGTGATCGAAGTTGGGATTTAGTTGCATCTGATGAAGTAGTCTACTCATGTACTCCATGACAATCACAAAGAGAAAGGGTGAAATTGGATCTCCCTGTCTTATGCCCCTCTCAGCTTTCATTAACTTGGAGTGCTCACCATTAATGTTGTATCTGTAAGTGATAGTGGTAACACCATTCATAATCCAATTCACAAATTGGTTAGGGATCCCCATCTCATGAAGAATGGTATCTAAAGATTTCCAATTGAGCATATCGTATGCCTTCTGCAGATCGAGCTGAATCATGCATCTAAGAGTGCCATGCTTCCTAGTGTAGCCTCTAATCAGCTCATAAGCTAGAAGGATATGCTTATGTATTTGTTGACCAGGAATAAACACAGCTTGGTTATGCCCAATTATAGATCCTATAACCTTTGCAAGGTTGGCTGTTAACACCTTAGAGTATAGTTTATAAACAATGGATCAACAAGCTATAGGCCTATAATCCTTGAGGAACTTAGCTTCAGATGTTTTGGGGAGGAGAGTCACAAGTGTGCTATTGAACCCTTTGGACATAGTGTTGTACTTGAACCAGTAGCAGACTGCACTGATAACATCCTGCTTCATAGTGTCCCAATAACTCTTGAAATTTTTTGCATTGTAGCCATCCATCCCTAGAGCCTTAGTATCACCAATATCATGCAGAGCATCAAATATTTCTTTTTCTTGTATTGGTTGAATTAGAGTCTGTCTTTTCTCAACAGTTGTCATACCCCAAAATTTGCCCATATCATTTCATTTTCAAGGGCTCAAGGCTCAAGGGTTCTTCTCAAAGCAACAATCTCCTAATCGAGGGTCTCAAGATTAGGGTTTGCAGTTTATCAAAGAATTTTGAATCTCTGAGGCCTTAAATGGATCTCAAGGTGTCACATATGTATCAAAGCATACCCATGTCAAAAGTCAAGCTTCAATTCCAGGGATTGCTCACTTAATGGCTCAGATGCTCAATAATCGACTATGCTGACGTAAAAGTCAACTATAGTCAAAATACAGTCAAACTCCTGACTTTTGGTCAACATCAAGTATTTGAAGTGACATTCATCATTTGATCAAAGGTTGATCATGATCCACTAATAAAAACTCGGAAATGAACGAAGAAAAGGTTCAAATTAGGGTTTTTTAAAGGAGAAAGTCAACTCAACTTTGACTGGTCATAAATTTCACATGGAGCATCAGAAATCTCCCAACCAAAGTCTATCTTGAAGGAAATTTGATTCTCTGCAACTTTGTCTCTCACAAGCCAATGCCAGAAATGCATCATTTGGGAGATATGGTACAAGAGATTATAGGTCCTCCAAAAAGTCAACAAAAAATACCTTTTGGGTCAAAGCTCATAACTTGAACATGGAAGCTCCAATTGAGGTGAAACCAAAAGGAGGTTTTAGAGGACTCTTTGAGCTTCCTAAAAAGTCCTAGAGTGCATTCATATGATTAAAATGGAAGGAGATACAAGGCTTAGAAGTTGGGCGATTTTGAGAAAATGCACCTAATGTAAAGAGGCCAATACTTGACTATTGAGTTAATGGGTCTAGGTTTGAGTTTCTAAAACATGGTCATGAGTGCACTAGAAGCCCATAATTCTACTCTTCTCTTTTTACTTATTTATTTTTTATTATATTGGATTTTTATTCATAAAAGTCAATATAAACTAAATAAATAATAAAAATAATTAAAGATTGGAATGAGATCTTATTACAATCAAATTTGGAGAAATATTTTGAGAATAAATCAAGGGAATTTCATGGAGAGATAAAGAGATATGATAGACCCAAAAAAAGAAAGTTTTTATGCAAATTTTCCAATCAATTTTCTCATGATTCTTTCCCAAGACTTAACCCTAATTCTACCATATATATAAAGGATATTGTTGCAGCCAGAGAGGGTTTTTTTGGACGAGAAAGTAGGGGAGGAGACAAAAATTTCACGCTACAAAAAAAACAACAAGAAGCTAGGGCACGAGATAACTTTTCTTTCAGCAAGCTCAAAGATTGAACAAGGGTTCCCTCGCACTCCTGAGGACTCCAGGATCGGACTTCAGTCTGTGCTAAAGGTTGGAGGACGTGAAGAAAGCTCATACGACTCTTGTTGGTTTATTCTCAAACTTTAGATTCAAAATTCTGGTACACGGGTTTTTAACAGCTTTTGTTCACATATTCCTGTTCATAACAATGTTTAGAGATGATTAGACCCATCTTTTATAAGGTTTGATGCAGGTGTGAAGTTCTGCCATGGTTAGGGCACCGAGTCAATGAAGTGTCAAAACCCTAGATACAAGCCTTTTTAAGAGAAACTAACATCACCATTAGATTCGTAAGGTCCCATATAGTAGATCTGGATAGTTTTTGTTTTGTGTTTGGTTGATTTTTCAGGCGCGGCCACGTGACTCGTCGGAGAAGGAGACGGAGCGTCACTGTTCCGGTGGCGGTTTAGTTGCAGGTTTGAACACGTGACCACACGGCGAGCTTCTATTGGATGGTCAACAAATTCAATTTTTCCCTGCGCGCGTGTCATGATCCGGTTCACCAGTCAATGACTCCTGGGCCCCACGCATATATTTTGGTTTGAATTTCTGAAATCCAAGAGTTTTTATCATATATTTCTTTCATTGCATAGCAATATTAACAAACGCAGGTGACTGGAATGGTTGGGAGCTTTGCTTGGTAACACTGGGGTCGTGGGTTCAATCCCCACTCCCTTGCTATTTTTTCAAAAAAAAACCTTTATACAAGGAATCCTGTGCAGACACTTCATTCACCTTTACGATGGACTCTCCACCAACAGCCACAGGATCATGCCTCCGTCCAGATCTAATGTACAAAAACTGGAGGTGTACCATGCACCTTCAAAAGCTCACCACACAAAATTAAAAACCAGGTTTTATTTAATATTTTTATTTACTTTCTTTAGTTAAATATTGATTAATGTTTAAGTTAATGGGTTTATTTAATTAGGATTAAAATTAGGATTAGGGTTATATTAGGTTTTAGGAACTATATTCTCCGATTATTTCGATTACCCGATTTAATTATTTTAATCAACCTTAACTATAAATATAACAGAAACCCTAGAAAGGTTATCAAGGTGTTAGGGTTTGCCCAATCCCACTACCATTTGGCAAAAAAACATTAATTCTTATTTAATTGATTAATACAATTTTCTCCTTGATCCGACTATATCTATGAGTCGCATTGGCGAGAAATAAATTTAATCTAATTAATTCATTTATTAATTTATTTGTTAATATAAATTTAACTAATTCTGGTTTAATTCTCTCCTCGACCCGACTAAATCTATTAGTCGCAATGACGAGAGATAAAATAATAAAACCCATAATTTGATTACAAAATATAAAATACACTTTATTTGCTGCTTGTGATGATCGAATCTATCGATCAGAATAACCAGCAATACATTCTTAATCCGTTAACTATAATGATCAAATCTATTGATCATCGCACCTAACGGTAACATATCCAAATCAGGGTTGTACGCCCAAATCTTAAAACACACTAAACCACGGAACTACAAAATTCATCTCTTCAACACTACGATGTTCAAAACTACGATAAGGTAATTCAAAATACCTTGCGAACTTCGTATTTCAACAACTGCGATAGGCCATTCAAAAAGCCTTCAAACTATATCAAATCAAATTCAAAGGCATACAACCCTGTGCCCGAACTACATTGGCTATGATTCTCCCTAAGGAGATACGTAGGCACTTGGTAACAAGGCGAGTCCCCTTCCTCAAAACCTAAATTCAGTTCAAATCTCACTTTTTCCCCTATTCATTTCCTTAGCTATTAAATCTTAACATTTAGCCATAAACCTTTACTTTGAACATAAAACCTTAGGAAAGGGTTGAGGGTGCCTAACACCTTCCCTCGACCTGATTATAATAATCTTACCCATATCTTTATACTGCGTAGGGTTTCCTATTCGCCCTAGTAGAATAGGTGGCGACTCTAAATTTTATTTTTAGGGCAGGTTACTACAACAGTAAGTTGACTACCATTCCTCATGACATTGATGTTCACCTGTTGAAGGCTTCTATCATCTCTGCCCATACGTTTCCCATAGTAGTTCAATAGCTCCTCTTCTATATCACCATTGGTGATTAGCTCAGTGCCATCTTCCTTACACACCTTCATCAGTCTCTTGGAGCAATTTTTGGCTTTTAAAGTATAGCAAGAAAAAATTGGTTATTGCCATCACCAAGTTTGATCCATTCTACTTTAGCCTTTTGATGTAGAATTTTCTCCCCAGTTTCTTGCCATCTAATGATATCTGTAGAATTGTTGTTGTTGTTATTATTTAAGATTTTGAACAACTATGATATATTCCTAAAAGTATTTACTGATGGATTGCAAGTGCTGAAAAAATATTTTCCAATTTTTGGAACAAACACCTGATTAGAAGTTGGATGCATTCCAAGCATGCAAATTGTATAAGTTAGTGAAAGCAGTGATAATCACAACATCAACAATCAGTCTTGGCGAAGACATGTCCGACATTCAAGAGAGATCTCTACCACCTTGTATGGGACCAGGACATGCTATATTTTTGATATTTTAGATAAACAATCTTGATATTCTGTGAAGATTTGTTGCATACAATGTATCTTTTATATTATGGGTAAACAATGTAACCATTTTTTAAAAAAAGGCAAAATACCCTTTTTGGTCCCTTATGTTAACCTTGGGGTTCATTTTGGTCCCTTAACTTCAAAAAGTGTCATCTTGGTCCCTTAACTCTTCAAAATGTGTCATTTTAGTCCTTTTTGTCACATTAGCGACAGAAAAACTCAAAAATCCGTCGCTAAATCCGTCGCTAATATGACAAAAAGGACTAAAATGACACATTTTGAAGAGTTAAAGGACCAATATGACACTTCGGTTTTGTTTTAAAACTGAGGGGTTAGAGTAAAATAATTTTTTTCTTTCAAAAATGGTTACGTTGTTTACCAAAAATATTAAAAATACATTGTATGCAACAAATATTGTATGCAACTTGCTCATGCTGTAATTTTAATATTATGGGTAAACAATCTAATATTCTGCAAAGATTTATTTCATACAATGTATTTTTAATATTCTGGCTAAGTGATGTAACCATTTTTGGAAAAACTAATTTATTTTACTTTAACCCCTCGATTATTTTAAAAACCGAGATGATAGTTAAGTGTTTCTTTCACTATTTTCATTCAACGGCCTTAAGCAAATCTTTATCGTCCATATAAAGGTTATCAACTCTTACGAATCCACCATTAGTGATCCGCGTGAAACCTAAGGATGTCCATTATATAAGTTCTCTTACGATATTGGAAATCTAAATTAAACATATGAAGTGCTTGAAACATAAGAAAACTTGGAAAAGTTCTCTTTGATGGATTGCAAGAGCCAAAAATCAATTGGATTCAATGTTTTTTCTATTAAATTTTTATTTATATCGAAAATATTTTTTATTATTGATATTAATTATCTTACCCATTTTTTTCACTAGAAATAAATTCATGTAAGGTCCATAGAGAATATCCTTTAACAAATCCTTTTGTTTTGTTTTAAGAAAAGAGGTTCCCAACATTTGATCTTGCCCAGAATATCAAGGAATTGAAGATACAACATATGATCTTCATGGACTATTAATGTAATATTCTTTGTAAATACTAAAACGAGTTTTATTAACAAAAAACTAATAACCCCTCAGTTTTTATGATAAACTGAGATAAAAAAGTCATTACTTTTCATGACGCCCTTCGTTACCTCGATTCATTTGTCGAAAAAACTGCATTTCGTGTTTGACGTTAGAAGCGCTTTTTGTAGTAGTCCCATCTGCATCCTCGATAGTAGGGTCACGTATTCTTTGGAAAAGCCTCTAAATTTCTAGAGCTAAGATAGAACTAGCGATCCAGACGAACATGTTGAACATGTAGACAACAGGCTAGATTACTATAATTCCCAAGGGGTGGTGAAATGCAAGCACTTCGCACTAACCCTGACCGGAGCTGTGATGATGTGGTTTAAACCCCTCCCGGGTTGGAGCATGGATTCACAAAAAATCCTTTTTATTACGCCTTTATCGCCTATCCATTTAAAAGCAATAACCCACAATTATGGTCATACTCAACAGGGTTACTTATCAATACATGATGGTATCTCAGGACTGTAAGAAATGGGCCCCAATAAGGTTGTTCCTACTCTCCACTAGAGCCTAATTATAAGTGGCACTCCATATATAGTAATCATCATTGCATAAAGAATTGCATCCTCAAACGCGTAACATATCCATAAAAATGGATCATTACGCCATACAAAACTTGATCATGCAGACAAAGCATAAGCTAGATTTGGTACCTTGCACGTAAGACCCAAATCAATCATTAGACAATGATGCATCTTCAAGGTGTCAGGGATGTCAGAAAGTGGTGGAAAGGTATTGGTAATATTGGTATTTAAATTAGAATTTTAACTATATTTAATAATAATAGTAGTAATAGGATTAAATAAATATTTATTTATTATTATTTATTTAATTGGGATACTATTTGATTTATTTAAATAAGTTGGGATAAATTAGAAATTAGATTTATAATAATATATTAAGAGGAATAGGGAATTGGAAAAGGAGGATACTAGTACGTAAAAAAGAGAAATAGAGAATAGGAGAGGGAAACATAGGGATCAAGGGAACAGTAGAAAATCCATTGTCAAGGAAAACCTAGTTCCGACTTTATAAGGGATTATATAATGGTTTGTATGTGGGATTTCGATTACTTTGGTTGTATGAATTTATCCATGAGAATGTTGTTCTTGTATGTGAACATAAGTGATGAATTGTTGACACATTTGTGGTTGAATTGATGCATTTGTTTGTGTAAAGTGTGTAGAAATATAGTATGATATGTATGTAATTGTTGGAAATTTGAAATATGATTTTTAGGTGCAAATTTGGGGTTTTGGGGTGAATCAGATTGAGTTTTGTAGCATAAAAATATGAATTTTTTTGGCTTTGGTACAATGGTAACCGCTTACTGTTGCACCCCAAAATTTGCCCTCCTAATTTTACTTCTAATTGGCTTAAGCTTTACTTCTAATTGCCCCCCAAAATAGACCTTAGGATATTTATCCATGCATGACAACATTAGGTTGATCTCCCTCTTATTCCAATTTTAGATCCACAAGTATGATAACAAGTAGGATTGAGATCCCCTTTTGTTTAGTCTTTCTCTTTTGCATTCATCTTAAAACACCAATCAATTAAATTTTCTTTTGCCTTTAAGAACATGTCAATTCCTTTCTACGACAATTACATGCGTCTCCAAAGGTCGAGCTGCAGTAGAATGTGAAATTGACATTGTTCATTAAAAAACACACACAAATCAAAACTTTTGAGCTGAACTACGATGCTCTGATTCCTTAAAAGGGATACTAAGCATTAGGCCGCGGAGCCTAAACGAGCACAACTTTGTAAACTATTCTTCTTCTCCCCATATTTTCTTTTACATGCATTCCCTTTTAGCATTAAGCTTTAGACTTTTAGTTTCACTCCCTTTAATTAGACAACAAGAGTAGATCATGTCGGGTATGATGGTCGTAAGGGGTGTTAATACCTTCCTTTGCTTAAGCGACTCCCTTACCCTCTCTCTTGGTCGTAAGGCCTTGTTTTTTTCCCTTATAGGTTTTCTTCAATGTTTTCCTTTCCCTTATAGTGGGATAAATAAATATTCAATGGCGACTTTATTATTTTGATTTATCCAGTTGCATCAGCTACCACAATAGGGTAACCGGTTACAGCTTAAAAAATGGCGTTTCTAGGCATTCTGGCGGGGTGTAACCGGTTACCGATAAGGTAACCGGTTACCTTGGAAGTGGATTGAAAAATCACAAATTTCTAAAATTCATAACTTTGAAACCATAACTCTGTTTTGGTCCCCGTTTGAAGCGTTAGAAAGCTAGCGCGATATTCTTTTAAATAAAAATGGTTTCACGTTTTGGAAATAAACTTAATTTTTGTGTAATGAGTTTTTGTAGCATCGGTGTATTACTTCGGTGTTTGTAGTTTTGTTAAAACTTTGAAAATTGATAACTTTTTACTCCGGTGGCCATTTAACACGCTGTTTAACCCTACGGGAAGCTAAAAATATTTTATAACCTATAAAAATAACTTCAAATATAGTGGGAAATTATTTATTACTGTACGATGTAACACCCTAATTTCCTGGACAATTATTAATATAAAATTAGAGTATATTTTTCAAAATATTATTACAAATGTGATTAGGAAGCCACATTTTCAAACATATAAATACATGTTAAATCATTTAGAAAGATACATAACACATATATGGATGAACCAAAACATCAACACATAGTTTTAAACTTTTATTACATAGCGGAAAAAAATCGTAAATATTTCTCAACACAATTTTGCACTCAACAAAGCAATATTAAAACAATATTAGTTATTCAGATAACTAGGAGTTCCTACGACTCAAAAAATTTATCCAATAACAAAACAACTAAGCATTCATCTCCCCATGGTGTTACGTATCAGGGCAAGGATGCCAAACTCAAAATAAAGACGAAGAGCAACATCACCCAAGCTACTAAGCTAGCAGACTAATCCTGATTAACTGCACGTTACCCATGTGGAGGCAACATTCAAACAGAAGATGTGAGATATCTCAACAATATAAAAGAATGTATAATATTAAGCATATAGTAATATGATCATGCATAGTCATACATTCCACATCTAACACATCCTCACCATTCCAAACAATCATCATGAAATTTACACATCAATCACACAACTTATTTATCAAATTAACAACAATAATGAAATGCAATGAGACCGACTCACATACTCAATGCATGTGGTACCAATTCATCATCACTTATGACATAATCATCTACCTCCAAAGATCCCCAACATAGGATCTATTCCCGCTTAGAACCGAAGCACATCACAAAACGCACTCAATCCACACAATGGGATTAAGGCAACCATTGGACATCAGTCCTAACATCACTAGGCATCGGCCCTAAAATCATTGGAAATCTGTCCTTCTTATACCATGAATGCACGATGCGTAACAACATGATAAGACATGACCACAACTAGCCAAATGCATCGTCATTCATATACTCATCACAATATCATATTCACAAACAAAATCCTTTGCATCAAATCATCATTATAATAATCCTCACAAAACACATACACACACACACACACATATATATAAGAAGGACAAAATTAGATGTCATGAATCTAAGAATGACTAAATTAGATGTCATGAAAAAGATAATGTTGGTGATGATAGAATTAGATCTTCGAGTGTTGATCGTGTCAGCACCGTTCGTAGTAACTGAATTAGATCTTGGAAGTATGATCGTGTCTACACCGTTCGTGATGATAGAATTAGATCTTTGAATGTTGATTGTGCCTGCACCATTCGTAGTAACTAAATTAGATCTTGGAAGTATGATCGTGTCTACACCGTTCGTGATGATAGAATTAGATCTTTGAATGTTGATCGTGTCAGCACCATTCGTAGCAACTGAATTAGATCTTGGAAGGTTTTCGACTACTGCCAGGGGACTAACATGATGAGAAGGATTTGTGAGATGGGCTTAAAGATGCCATCCGAAAGAGATAATTCTCACAAGTCAAAATATGCCCCTGATAGGAAGTTTCAGAATGTCCAAGATTCGAGCTTCCGGAATGTATATCTGATAATAATGTTTCAGAAGTCTGGGGGTCATGCTTCCAGAATGTTCATCTGATTGGAACTTTTAGAATGTCTGGGGTTCGAGCTTCCGGAATGTATATCTGATTGGAATGTTTCAGAAGTCTGGGGGTCACGCTTCCAGAATGTTCATCTGATTGGAACTTTCAGAATGTCCGGGGTTCGAGCTTCCGAAATGTATATCTGATTGGAATGTTTCAGAAGTCTGGGGGTCACGCTTCCAGAATGTTCATCTGATTGGAAGGTTTCAGAAGTCTGGAGGTCACGCTTCCAGAATGTTCATCTGATTGAAAAATTTTCAGAATGTCCGGGGTTCGAGCTTCCGGAATGTATATCTAATGTAGGTGTCTTCAGAATGTCTGGAGGGATATGCTTTCCAGAATGTATATCTGACAGAGATTGATTTGTTGATGATATTCGTCCGCTTGGGAACTTACCTGAAAAACAAAGTTAGCAGCATGTAATGCCATGATGCATGGTATGTATTTATGTAATGATTGATTATGAATGATGTATGTATGCAACATGTTGTGAATGATGTTAGTAGACCGTATAATAGCCTGGCGGGGAAAAATAAATCCCTGACTGTTATGGAGAATACAGAGTAAAAGTCTTATGTTTTAGTAAGAACTCCTGCTTCATGCTCGAGGATACTCAGTTGGGGATTTATGTTTTCTGCTCGGGGATGAGAGCCATTTGAGTGATTGATCTTGATGTACCCTGATTGGGGATAAGAGAGATGAATATAATCTCCGATGTTGCATATGACTCAACTCAATTGTGAGTGCCAACCTTTACGGTGATTATTTGAAGATAACTTTTTGAGGACTACTCTGTGGGGATATGCCCGTGTGAAGCTGGCGCTGTGGGGAAGCGTGGATGCTTTGAACATTGCCCCCAGTGACTATAGTAACTGCCGTTCTTGGACTCGTACTGATTGGGACACACCCGTGAGTATTAATCGAAGTTTTGAATATGCCTTGCATAGCTTTGCTTTGTGAGGACTTTCTGAGATATATACTATGGGTGACCTGCCCCTAGTAATCATAAACTGAGGATGATTCCCCTGACTGATCGAGAGGTAGCTTCAGACCCACTTGGGTGCATGCCCTTGATTATTCGGCTTCCTGAGAGATTCTTTGAATCTTGACCTGATTGCCCCAGATTGATTGGACAAAGCATGTCCTGCCCCTTGTATTCATTGAGTCAGGCATAGTAAATGTTGCTAAAGTGATTTCGTATTTTGGGATGACTTTTAGTCATTAGTCGTACCCTTGTGCAAATTCTTTCTGATGCTAACATTTGAAATTATGTAGCATAATATGTATAATAATGGATTCATGAGATACAATGCATATGTATGTCTTGAGTTTTTGAAAAACATTAAAAAAAAGATATAAAAGCGTGATATTTGTGAAAACGTGATGTTTGTAAAAAACGAAATATCAACTCAACATTTTTGGTAAACCTTAAGGAGTCAGGATACCCTTTTTTGTGACAGTATGCTTTCGAATTAACCATGCTTCAGTTAGGACTTTCAAGGGTTGTAACGTGGCTTGGCTCACGGGTTAAGAAACAAAGGATAATGGCTCAAAGTTTATTTGTACCCATCCCAATCTTCGTGATGTTCTTCGATCCTATGCTCAATTAACTTTGCATTTGAGTTCTAGCAGGTCTTGAAGTCATAACATTGACATTTGATGATGGTTAGAGCACCGGGAGTTTATTGCACAAGTAGTCATCCTTTTTTGTAATTCTTTTTCTCTAGTCGAAGATTTGTAGTGACCTCTTTTTTGACTTTGTTATCCCTAACTTTTGCCTGAGCTGTTTACTTCGAGATTACAGTCAGCGGGATGTTTCACTTTTTGATAAGTCTCCTTCACAGGTTTTGACTTAACAGTTTTTTTCTTTTTTTTTGGTGGATATTGATTTCCTGACTTAATGGTTGCGGTAACCCATCGTTATTTGTGTAGACAACAACTAGTGTGATTAAGTTAACTGAGTAACTACCCTGCCCCAGGTTCTGATTAAGGGTTTTAAATTGCATATGAAAGAAAACTTCTACTCCTTAGGCTCGAAAGGGTTTACGAGGGATTAACATCCTTATATCTCCACTGTTTAGGAATTGAAACAATGCCTGTACATCGTCGACATAGTCCGTTCAAAAGCATCACCGTATGAGGTTGCGGTATCGTTTTCGTCATCCTCCCTCTAAAGGCTTACAGCTTAGAAGGAGTTAAATATCACAAAACATATGCCAAATAAGGAGACAATTTAAAATGAGTGATAGCGAAATAATTTATTCAAGACAAACATATGCAATGCACTAATGATGATTATTGAAACAGATAATGTCTATCATAAGTCAAACGTTTAAACAAACAGAAGAGAAATTGCAAATGAAAGTAAATCTAATGATCCAAAAGTCCGTCCGTCTAGCCATCCACAGCATTAGTAATCTTGTTGTGATTGGGCATTGGAGTAGTGATCACGCTAGGAGTTGCAGGAGGGTCAAACTTGATTTCCCCGGCATCGATCATGTCTTGAATCTTATTCTTCAATGTCCAGCAATTGTCAGTTTCATGTCCAGGACTATTGGAGTGATATGCACACCTCGCGTTGGGATTATAGCAAGGGGAGGAAGTGTTGGGATTTGGATGATAAGCTATTTGTGTAAGTAGCTCTGCTTTCAACAAGTGTTGTAGCGCTTGAGTCAAAGACATGTTGATCTTTGTGAATTGTCTTTTGGACGCGCCTTGTTTACGTTGGTTTTTTTGTTGTTGTATCGATGCTTGATTAGAGACCAGGATTTCCCCAACAGTGTCGGATTCAGTCCTCCCATTAAATGGCTTTTTTGTGACACCTGAGGATGTTCCCCAATCAGTATAAGTTCAGTGAATCCAGTCGATGAACTTCCCAGCAAATGACTATAGAATGGACCAGTCAGTGTACTCATAAACATATCTACCAACTCCCTGTCAGCTAAGGGAGGTTGAACTCTGCCAACCAGGTCTCTCCATTTTTTAGCATACTCTTTGAAGCTTTCATTAGGTCCCATGGACATGCCTTGTAATTGTGTACGAGTTGGTGCGAGATCAGCATTGTACCGGTATTGGTTGTAGAAAGCGACAGCCAGATCTTCCCAATTATGAATGTTTGCACCGTCCAGTTGATAGTACCACTCGAGTTGAGTTCCAGACAAGCTCTCTTGGAAGAAGTGGATCCACAACTTCTTGTCAGCAGTATGAGGTTGAATATTCCTCACATACGATTTCAAATGCAACTTGGGATAGGAAACTCCATCATACTTGGGAAAGGTAGGAGTCTTGAACTTGGGAGGGATAACAACTCCAGAGATGAGTCCTAGCTCTTCAAAATCCAGCCCAGGTACCTTCTGAATTTCCATGGCTTTCATACGTTCTTCCAGCAACTTGTATTTGTCATCAGGATGTTCATCCTCATGGTGGTAGTCCTCTTCTTCCTCAGAGGGCTTGGAAGAATCGTGGTTACTTTTTGCATCAGTTTTGATACTAGCATCATCATCTTGTTCATGATCGTCACTGTCTTTAGAGACTTTGGCTTCCCTGAGTTGCAAGATCGGTCTTCTAAGCCTTTTCCCCAGAGTCTTCTTGCCCTTCTTCTTCTTGGTAAGGATGGTCTTCAGCTCTTCTTTCCCCTTAGACAAATTCAGAATCAAAGCTTAGAACTCAGCATTTTGAGCCTGGAGATCCTTAACTGATTGTTCGAGATTCATGATGCTGAAATAAACAGCGAGGAAAAATGAGAAACCCATCATAGGGAACCTGTTATCTGATGTTATGCATGCAGATGCAATACTTTCAAGGATCTTTAGAAATTTAGTTAGCAACATTTAAATGTAGTCGCATCTTTGTTGAAGAACTTCGTCTTTCGTCTTTGAACGTCCTTCTTCGAGAATCAAGCTCACCATATCCAGTGGGTCATCGCCTCTGATGCGGGATACTTGTACTTTTGAATTTGAAAGCATATGGCTAGAGGAAAATAAATCCTCTTGCCCCTTGATAGGTATTGTGTCTTTGAATTGGAAGACGTGTGGCTAGAGGAAAGTAAATCCTCTTGCCCCTAGGTGAGAGTTCAGTCCTTGATAAGAGCACCTGAAACCGTGCGCCCTAAATTCCTAAGATCCTTGAAAGGGTTAGTTAACATGCAATGTCATGATGTCATGCAGATGTAATGTAGTAAGCAAAGCATAAGGTAATAAGGGCGAGTGAGTCCCACAATAAAACCTGCAAGGAAACCAAAGGGTTAGTAGCACACACAAGCAAGTCACACAAGTGTCCTTAGGTTTAGAGGCTTGCTTGAAGTTCGTAGGTAAGTACCCTCCCCACTGACGTCTAGTTGGTTCAACCTGTCCTAGAAGAGTAACCGGGTTCTATGGTGCTCATATCCTTGATCTTTCTCGCGGGCATTGTCTCAACATGGAACTCGATCGGCCAGCCAAAAGCATCCCTAGAGTCCAATCTCAATGAGTGTAGCATCGAGTATCAACCGGCTTCAGTCAGGAATCCAAAGCCAGCCATCTCGCTACTTCTTATAAGCCAAAGTCAAGTTCAACTAAGGTTCTACGGGCGAATTAGTGCTTAATGACACCACGCGGTAGCCAAACGTCTCCTCGATCAGATTCAAGGGCCATCGGGACAAACCAAAGTGTCGCACTAATGGTGGCCACCAGTTCAACCATAACGATACATGTCGTACAACCTCCCTGGTCTCTTTCCACATACCTAAGGTACACTAGATCCGGGTGTAGGATCTTTCACACAATAGAATACCCAAAACAGCCTTTTGAATATAAATCAAGCAAATCAAAAAATTAAAGTGATCCTAAACTTTAAGGTAACCCCTCTTTTAAGAAGTCTCCAGCAGAGTCGCCAGTTCTGTAATACGGTGAACTGACTTTAAAAGAAATATCGCGGTAAGCAAGAGTCGCCACCGACTTTTATTTTATCCAATTTAATAGAAAGGCTAAAAGAACAGAAAAAGACCTTTTAAAAAGATTTTGAGTTCGGGGGGTAATTTATACAAAGGGAAGGTTTAAGGCACCCTTTGCATCCATGGTTTTCCATGGGCTCTTAATTGCTTAGCTCACTTTGAAGTGTTTGAAAATGTTTGCGGTGAATAAAGAAAAAGATTTGAATAAGGACTTTAGCTTGTAAATAAGCGTAGCCTTTTTGATGGTTTTTGATAAAAGGGTAAAACTGATTTAAACCAGAGCAAGCAATTAGGAGGTAATTACCATTAAAGTTAAAAAAGTTCTTTTAGCCTTTCAGGGCTATCCATACCATGAGAGGGTAGGAAGTCCTTTTATTGGAGGTTGAAGGGTCATCGAAGTTGTCGTTCGCCATAAGACTGTCCCTGCCATAAAGAGGGCAGGTAGTCTAAGGGTAGACGAAATAGTCATTTTAGGCAACCAATGAGGACACCTCAGCAATCGAAAGGGACTATCATATCACATTGTAGGCAACCTCGAGGGACGAGATCATATAACTGAAGGCAGCATCGAAGGGACTTATGATCTTTAGTGATGAGAATGAAATGAGGGCAACATTTGCTGAGGCATCCTCGTATCCGAGGGACTTGACTATTCTGTAATAAACAAGGCAGCAAATAACAAGGCAACAGGCAACAGGCAACAAGAGGGGTTACCATAAAAGGTGTGTGGGTGCACAATCACGTGATTAATTCAGATATATTATCTTATAAATTAATTATTCTTATTCGGTTCAGGGTTGCACTCCCTAGAATTACTAACCACGGAGTAATAATACAGAAAATAAAGCAGCAAAATTAAACCCTAATTACTATTACAACCTCTGAGCAGTTACATAATAAGGCAAAAAGGTTTGTGGGAAAACCACAAAAAAAGAAATAATTAAGTAGATGATAAGTTTAGGGTTACCACAAAGTTTGAGCTTTAACCGATCTGGTTAACCCTGAAAATTAGGCACCAAGAAGAGAAATGTTAGTGTATTACAGATTCACTGACTATTGACACAAACCCTATTCTAACCCAAAGGGAAAATAAAAATAAGATGATGTTAAACAAACCCTAAAAGGTTAACGAAATCGAAATTTCGATTAAATAGATAAACCAAAACAAAAATCTAATAATTATATATAGGGTTAAAATTAGAAACTTAGCTTTTTGATCTGGTGTGGCGCGTGGCTGATGGATCCTGGGTAACCCTGAAAATTAGGCATGAAGAAGAGAAATGGTTAGTGCATTATAGATCAACAAACCCTAATTGACTAAACATCTACGAACCCTAATTGAACAAAATATGTAAAATACATGATTTTAATATTTTTAATGATCATTACGGGTTAAAGAAAATCGAAGGTTCGATATAAACAATTAAATAATTATTGGATTAATCCTAATTATTTAATTGATTAAAAGTATATTTGAAAATCTAAATTGAATTCTTAAATATATATATAAAAAATTATTATGAAAAAAAATCGAGTTTTCGATAAAAAAGAAATAATTAAATTTATTATAAAAAATAATTTAAATGAAAACAATTATAACAATAAAAATAAAATAAAGAAATAAATAAAAGCATTTATGCAATTTAAAACTAAAAAAAATTAAATAATAAAAAAATAGAAAAAAACTTAGCTTCGATCCTGTATGGTGAGGCCTGTGAGGGTGCACGCTGCGTCTGCGCGTTGTGGGATGTTGGATTAGCTGGGAGATCATCACACGGTCTTGATGCGAAGGTACACCGCGCGTTGCCCTGGAGTCATTCACATGGTACCTAAAAACTTGCCAATTCACAAAAAAAAAATATTGTAGGAGCGAGGGGTCGAACCCACGCCTCCAACCTCGCACGCATCCGTTGCCAGTTCAACCAAGCGTTATTCTTGTCATATGAACACCTTCCAATAATAATGAATAAAACTAAAGGATCAAATAAAACGCGCGCGATATTTTAAATGGCCTAGTCACATGGTGACACGCACCCATCTTCTTCACGGAACCGTCGTGTTAGGTTCCTTACTTTTACCTACAGACAATGGCTATCACTATATGACCTGCATACACATAAACCTTACACACACGTTAATAATTCCTCCTAAAGCTATGGTTGAGATCGTCCTATTCTCACGATTTCAACGGTGCCTGCACATCCCTGCAATTGGTTCTGAAACGGAAAGCCCTTACTTAAGGTCTCAAACCCTAACAATGGTGAACACCTTATATGAACACATAAACGCAATTAAAACTCCATAAACAATCATCATACCACACTAATCACAAATATGCAACGAAAACTCATTTAAAACGCATGAATCAATGAGATCGAGCCTAAGTAAAAATGTGCAAACCATGGTAAATTATGAGTGTTTCTGAGCGCTGCAACCTTGGCAAACGATTGGAATTCCTTCAGAGATGTTCAGAGAGCACGTTTGAATAACCAATACCTCCTGAATTTGCCTTCAACCTTGAATTCGACCTCTCCTTTTTCTTGAAATTTTAAGCGCTTCAACTATGGTTCTGTTTGCAGAAATTCGTCCCTTAGGGGTCTGCCATGATTATGTTTATATAGGAGAATGCATTAGGGTAAAAATTATGGACTGAATCTTCTTCAATTTTTGATTTCAATCTTGGAGATTTGATTGGAAAATATGGTTCATAATGTTTCCAATTTTGGCCAATTTCAATCTCTCTTGCACCAATCTTGCTTGCACGAAATTATATTGGAAATATGGTATAAATGGTGATTGAATGTAATTGGAATAAGATCCTTAATTGAATATTTGAATTTTATGTGATTTATATAAATTAATATCACTTTTACATGATTAAAAATTCATATAAAATCAAATAAAAATCCAAAAATTAGTGGCAACTAAATTTGGGGCCTTGGATAACTTGATGATCAAGACTGGGTCATAAAACGTTGGGCCTCTTTGCAAAGAAATCCATTTTGAAGCCTTTTTGTTCCACATTTTTCTCTCAAAATTGTCCAATTTTGACAAGGCATATCTCTCTCAATTTTTAAGATATGGAGGAGTTATAGGACATTTTGGAAGCCTCAAGATGTCCTCAATAAGCCACTTTAGAAGATTTTTACCATTTGAGGATTTTATCTTGATGATATGGGCTTTGACAAAAAACTGCTTTTGGTTGACTTTCAAAAAGGACCTATAATCTTTTGGCTCATATCTCTCAAATGAAGCATTTTTAGACTTGGCTTGTGAGATAAAAAGTTGTAGAGAATTCAATTTCCTTCAAAATGAGCTTTGGATGGGAAATTTCTGATGTTCCATGTGAAAGTTATGGATGGTCAAAGTTCAGTTGACTTTTAGTCCAAAAAACCCTAATTTAGAAACTTTGGATTTTGTTGATTTCTGAACTTTCCTTGATGAATCATGATCAATCCTTGATCAAATGATGAACGATACTTCAAAATAAGGATGTTGACCAAAAATTAGGAATTTTTATTGTACTTTGACCACAGTTGACTTTTATGTCAAACTAGTCGACTGTTGACTTTCTGAGCAATTGACTGGACAATCCTTTGGAATTGAAGCTTGTACTTTGCCATAGGGATAGTTTGAAACATCATAAGCCATATGAAATCCATTTGGAGACTTTGATTCATTGATTTTCTTTAGGGAATTCAAAACCCTAGTTCATTGAGCCATTGTTTAGGAGGATGTGTCTTTGATTCTTGAACTCTGGTATGAGCTTGAAAGGAGAAATGAGATGGGCAAATTTTGGGGTATGACAGCTATAATTCACCATTCATCAAACAATTCTAATTCCACCACATAACAATTACACGTTTTTAAATATGATTTTTTTAAATAAGCAACTGATATTAAGAAAGGGGTATAATAGATACTCCAACCATCAAAAACAAGGCGGAAAACTCCTACTTCTCAAAACAATTGAGAGGAAGGATATTCCAGACATGAAAATTACAGTTATCCGAAAGAACATAATAAGATTGAAACCAAAACCAAGATAAATAAACTACTCCCGACATACACTCGGTGAAGCTATACGGGTCATTCCTAAAAATGATCGCATTATGTAACACCCTTCTAAACCTCGCGACATTTAAATAAAAATCAGAGTAAACATGAAAACAAGGGTGCCACAATTCAATAAATAAATTTATCATAAATCAATTGTCATGCTACACTTAAGAAACATTTCATTATAATTCATAATTCATAATATATCATGTTGACACGGCGGAATAAATCATCAAAATTAACATCACATCATCGATGCCATATTCCTCAAAAGTAATTAAAACAAAGTAGAGTTTTTCAATTAAACTCGAAACAGTTTGTCCCCCAGTGTTACAATATCAGAGCATGACGCCTGACGCTAAACTAAACGATGACTAATGAGCTAATCCTCACCAAGCCGAAAAACCGCTATCCTCAATCTGAAAAATGTAATGTAAGGGTGAGTCTCATTATCAATTAAAAAATATTATTGCATCGTAAACAATAATACAATCATAGCTATATTATTCACCCAATCTCATTATATTCACACATTCACACATCATCAAACCATAACATAAAATAAATTCAGTCATGTTATAAAATTCATGCAATATGAATGCAACTGACTCTATGCATGTGGTACCAAACATCATCAATGGGAATGTCCCACCGACCGATCTAACATCATCAAGATACGGCCCTGCCAGCACAAATTCCACACAATGGGAATTATGCCCTTCACTGAATCCCCTCATCATTTAGGATTCAGCCCTCAACAATGGTTATGAATGAATGCAACATACACAACATACTTATCTCATCATCATCATCATTATCATCATCATCATCATCATCAACATCATCATTAAGTATGTTCATATGTATCAGCATCATTCATCACAAATCAATCATCATCACCATCATTACAGAACATACACATGTTTACACCATTCATCATCATAATCAATAATAAGAATATACATGTATTCACATCATTCAACACATCTCATATTGTCACATCTCATCATATATGTCATCAATATATCATCCATCAAACAAACAAAATATTCACATCATACTCATATTATCACATGAAATATCTCATGAGCTCCATCACACGATCAAACAAATCATCATACGAATCATGTTTAAAACATAGCATGTATTGTCACATCTCATCACATATATGTACAATACATCATTCATCAAGCAATAAAATCATGATTCAAAATTAATTGAATTTACACCTCATTTCATCATTTTAAACACATAGGTTATCTCATAAGGTTCATCATGCTCGAAACGGCACTAAAAATAGAGTTACGGATCAAAAGTTACGCATCATTGAACTTTCGAAGACAATCACAAAAACATAAAATTTAACACACAGCGGCCATACGCGTATGACACCTCCCATACGCGTATCACCAATACTCATACGCGTACCAGTCACCCCATACGCGTATCAACAGAACTGATTTCCCACTAAGATTTCCCATACGCGTATCAACACATTCATACGCGTATGGCCTCATCCCATACGCGTATGACTCCATTCCATACGTTAAACACCAGTATTTCCCAAAAAAAATCTGCAAATCACACCAGTCCATTTTCCACTCGTTTTCACATCATAACAGGCTGCGATTTGGGTCTCAACACAACACTTTAACATGTTTTAACTCATAGGATTCATTCAACTTCATTAATCTATTACCCTATATTAGTTTTATACATCCAAGACCCAATTTCTCATCAATCAATTAGAACTCATATGTTCAGATTTGGTTTTCTAAGAAGAACAATCATAACACAACAATTGATACAATACCAACAACATAAACATCAATTAACATACAATTCTATATAGAATTCACAGAGTTATTCATCAATTATTCAACTTCTATTAAAATTATCCAAAAACCTAACTCTGACATATGATCAAATTGACCCAAACAATATCCCTAATCATGCCCTGTCATTCATAACATGATAAGAGATGGTAATTTGAAGGTCCCCCCTTACCTTAGCCAAGTTCTTGATTTGGTCCTCTTCCTCTTTGGTTCCTCTTTCACGTTCTTCAATTCTCTCCTTCAGCTTCTCTTTTCACGTTCTAACTCATTTTTTCTTATTTTCCTTTATTTTATGAAAACATAAAATAAATTAGTAATGGGCTTAACCACTTAACACCCCCTCTTTATTAATCTCAACACTTGGCCCAACTGCCTATAACCCGTAATTTTACTGATAAATCCCTTAAAATGCTAAATTCTTAATAATTAATATAAAATTAAATTAAATTAATAATTAAGAAAATGCGGGTGTTGCACATTACTCCTAATTCAAATGCACCAAATCGTAGCAAGCTAAATGACCGCTATCGTAGTCCTCTTAGCTTTAATCTTCACCTTTTTAGAAAAACCAAAGAACCCCACAAACTCCTCCAAAGATAAACCGTCTAACGGACCAATCCAATTGAACACTTTTCTCCATATTCTATTGACAACATTGCAGCCCCCTAAAAGATGCCCTAAACTTCCGTCCTCCGAAAGACAAAACACGCAACGCTGATGATCTCCTCCTTCCAACTCAATTCCCCTTTTTTTAATTGATCCTTCGTTGCTATTCTATTGTGGAAAACTCTCCACCGGAAAAAAATAATCTTTGGAGGCACTTTTACTTTTCAAAGTAAATCAACATTATTAACTATAAAGGGATGAATGGGCGGACCTGTAAGCCTTGCGAAGAAACCGTTATAGCATGATTTGATTGTTATAGCATCGAATCCTTTTTTTTTATCTACTTTATATTTGGAAAAAAATTAAACTTCTAAAACTCTCATTATTGTGTGTATCTCAATCATCTCTCGAGAAATATATGTAGAATAAACTGAAATATATTTTTTTTATAATAAATGAACTTAAAATTATTTTACCACAATGTCTCTCACAACATTTACAATGACCACAATCACAATTGCAACATCACTAATTGCAATTTAAAACCATTATATATTATTTGTACCAATTTTATCTTTCACATCATTTATATATAGTTTGTGAATTTATTCCACCCTCTTCATATGTGCATAAGGGTATTACTGAATCTTACTACTCTGTCCATAAATTGCAGCATGGAATGCTGATGTATCATTCATCCACAATATAAAATACTTCTACAATCCTAGAGTCTAGGACTGAAAGTGGTAAATACATATAACTATATGCAAAAGGAATACAAATTTATGGCACATAACATATAGTAAGAATAATTTTACATAAAAAGCAAAAAAGGTGTTACTATATAATAGTGTCTATTAATTAAATAAAGAATATAAAACCATGACTTTATTTCTGGAGCAGAATCAAAGGAAATAAAGGTCCATTCGATTGTGACACTTCCACCGAAGACCTCCCCACCATGACTCCATGACTCATCACCTTTTTACTTTTGAATTCCATGCATGTATTTTTATAAATTTTATAAATTCTTTCAATATTAAAGTCTCATGGTTTCAATGTTTTAGAAATCAACTTTAGTTAAAAAATTTGTCCAACTTTGTATTGTTGGTCCAACTTTGCCATTGATTATAGTTTGTGTCGGCTCAAGGTTTAATTCAGATTTTAAATCTCAATTTAAAATTTTAAAATATTTTCAAATTAAAAATTTAATTTATAATATGTAAGATATTAAAAATTTATAAATGGTTTATCAGGTGAAATGATAAAAAAAACTTCACATTATATTTATGATTCAACTCATACTCTTAAAAGTTAATTATTTCTTTATTTTGTGTTTTTATTCTTTTAAATCAAAATTGTTGTTTTTCTTCAAATAGCTTAATCGCTAGAATTCTAAATATTTTAAAGATGAATAATTGCTTTTAAAATATAACTTGTAAATAATTGCTTTTAAAATATTTAATTTTAAATATTACATTGTTTAGCATAAAAACATAAACTAGTAACTAAACTATAACCATATACATGACTGTCTTTTAGAACGTGCTATCACATACATACTTAAAATTTATCATGAAAAAAAATATCACAATTTATTTTACCACAGTTAATCTATGGATAAACTATACAAGACATCCAAAAACACTTAAAAAAATCTTGACAATATATATCTATTATAAATCATACGATTCATAATCTGGATACAAACACATAAAATCTCTCTAGTATAGACGGATCTTTATGAATCAACACTTAGCGAACTCGTCGACCATTAAAAGAGAGATTATTGACTAGTATCCGAGTATGATAGTTGCTCTACCTAAAGACCACGATTGAAGTGAAGGCTAATATTTTTATCTCTATATATAAATAGAAAACTTGACATAAACCCTAATCATCAATCAATAATAATCTTAATATTTAATCATTAGTTTCAATCATATCACATTTTCACATTAAACACACTATACCACCTAATATATATATATATATATATATATATATATATATATATATATATATATATATATATATATATATATATATATATATATATAACATTTAAATTTAGGGTTAGGGTTTTCTCTCTTAAATATGCATGATGATGATGATGATTGGAGTATAATAAAGACTAATTTAGTGATAATGCCACAGTAAAAGAATAACCTAAAGATACTTATACTATAAGAAACACGTTTGGTGCTCTTCAATAATCACACAAATTTAATTTTAATAAAATACAAAAAGAGAGGGAGAGAGAAAATAAACAAGAACAAAAATAAATATAAACACTACACCCCCCCCACAAAGCTCCTTTATCTTTTTTCTTTCCATCTCTGTGATCTCTTTTTCTCTGCAACTCTCTCATTTTGACGTGATTCTCCACCCACACACACTAGCATATCCAAAGAAAAAACTCATCAAACTTTTTCAAAAGATACAACCATGGTCTTCCCTTCTCTTCCAATCTATCTAGATCCAACCAACTGGTCACAACAGGTATTCATTTTTTCATTCTCTAGCTTCCATTTTCTTTATTTTAAAATTTTTTTTTTCACTTTTTTCTATCTTTAACTTCTTCAATAAAGCTAAGAAAATATAATTGATCAGAAAAAACAGATATTCCAACACACTTTATAATCAAGCTTTTTTTCTTGAATATACTATTATACATGTGTGTAAAATATTATATAGTTTATTTTTTTTATTAATTATTTTTTCTTACACTTTTGTGAAAATAATATAACCAGCAAGCAGGAATTGGTATTGAAACTCAAAATCCGTCGCATCTGCAACAGCCATCAGCTTCAACTGTGGCAGGTATCACAGTTAAAGCTGATGGCTGCTATCAAGGGTCTATAAGACCAGGATCAATGACGGATCGAGCTAGGATGTCAAAGATACACCAAACCGACACTGGTGCTGCTGGAGTACAAAAATGTCCAAGATGTGAATCAACAAACACAAAGTTCTGCTACTACAACAACTATAGTCTTTCGCAGCCACGCCATTTTTGCAAAGCTTGTCGTCGTTATTGGACTAGAGGTGGTGCACTTAGAAATGTTCCAGTTGGAGGTGGTTGTAGAAAGAATAATAAAAGAAGCAAAGGAAATTCAGTATCAAAAATGCCGTCTAAACCTAATCGAAGTAATGATCATCGCCGGGTCGGTATTGGTGCTATTGTAGGTGGGTCTAGCTCAGAAAATGCAAAATCTAATGGATGCAATAATTCTAATGTGAATATGGGAATGTCTCATTTTCCAACTCAATTCCCTTTTTTTCCTTCTTTGCATCATTATAACAATAATGACTATGTTTCTCAAGGCATTGGTTCTATGGTGACAAAAAATATTACCAATAGTACTAATGTTGAGTTTCAACTCGGTAGAGATTCTTCAGTTGGTAATAACAATAATGGAGATTCTTTGTTGTTATCAAATGGAATCGGCGAACAATGGAGGTTTCTGAATCCGCTACAAGTTCATCATCATCAGCAACAACCGCAACCGCAACAACAGCAACAACAACAAGGACATAATGTTCAACAATTTCCTTTCATGACAAATTTGGAGCCACAAGTTGGATTATTTCAATTTGGTGGAGAAAATAATGGTGAAACTTCAAGAAGTTTTATAAGTTCTAAGGCAATGGATTCTTCAAGTGCTAGTATTGGAATGGTGAAAATGGAAGAAAATAATCATCAAAGGTTGAGTTTGCCAAAGAATCTCTTGAGTGGTTCCGGAAATAGTAATGATCTATTTTGGAATGAAGTTCCTAGTTTCACTCCTTCATCAAGTAACTTATTATGATCCTATGAGTCTAGTACTTTTGGTTTCTTATAGAGAATCACATATTTTTATGATCAATGATATATAAAAATATTCCAAGGTATAATCAATGTGTTAGAATCATAACTCACTTGCTAACCATAGAATATTATGAAATTCCACAAATATCTATGTGTGTTATGAGAAAGGATAAAGGAGAAGGAATGGTTATAATATAATCAGAAATTCAGTCAAGAGATAAGTAAAATCTGATCATTTTGTTTTTGTTAGGAGTTGAACTCGGATTCTTCTGAACGATTTTGAGTCCAATTACTTGGTTTTTATATAGATGACAACCAAGTTTAATGGTTTCTTAATTAAGTATAGCAAATAGGAGATTAATCTTTGAAACAAGTGTTGATGTATTTGTTCATATGGTTAATCAATGGTAATTTTTTTGCTTTGTGTGAACATTTCAATATTGCATGTTATAGTTCTTTATTGGTTTTCTTCTAAGTCAATTTTCTTTATATCATTTCATTTCTAAAAAGAGTAAATAAAAACTTGTTATGTGAAAAATATTTCACACATTTGTTGGGAATTTCAATATAGCATGGAGATCACTCCCATTTTTGGTGGGTTGGTAAAGTGGAAATATATTGTACATTGATAATTCAATTTCATGAAAAATGTACATATGAATCCCCATGCATTATTTTTGTGACGTTTAATCAAGCTTTAGTTTCATCTGACCGGCTGCTGCTATAAAGTATAGTACATCTAACTTTTTTTTTTTAAATCATCTTAATAGAAACTTCAAATTCCTAGACTTCTTTTGGTCTCACATTTTGAGATGCTTTTTAAAAAAATCTTGGGATACTTGTTTTTAACCTTTCACGAAAAAAAGGGGAAAAAAAAGCTTTTTGAATACATCCAAATTGGGACCATAATGAAGGTGTGTGTTAGAGGGGGAAAATCACATGAATTTAGTAGCATTAGTAGTAATAGAGTACAATTATGGCCAAAATGATTATGTTTAGTTATAATGAAATTAACCAAATGAATCGTACTTCTTTGTCGTACATGAGGATGAGGATGTGTTTCATTTTCATGTGTTTCAACAAACAACAATTAAATATTTAAAATCAAAATTAAAATTAAGAGTTATAAACAAGGATTTCGACCTGAAAATGGGACATGATACGAATACCATGACACTGATAATATTAAAAAAATATAGAACACGTGTGAGGTTTGTCCAAAAAATATATAATGTTTGTTGAAGTTAAGAAAAAAAATTGTTTTGAAACTGGACCTTAATGGAATCAGACTTGATCGACAAACAACAAGGCAGAGCTTGTTGCGATGGTCTTGAACTTTCTATGCGATGGAGGGAGAGTTGTCCTGCAAGTTAGCATTGCAATGCTCAAGTCAATATGATTGTAAAAATTCATGTGAGAACGAGAATGAATTTGAATGTTTGAGAAATATTGTGCTTACCTTCTTAATTAGGAGAAGCGGTTGAAAACTAAAAGCGTGAGGTCAGACGTGGATCGCAGTTAGCCGTCAAATTGATTTGGAAGATCAACAAGGTTTTCGAGCACAAAATGGCCTTATTAGATAAGGAAAAATAGTCTACTTATTTTGCACTTTATTTTTTTCGCTTCGCTATTGAAACTTTATCCTTGGGCCTTGTGCGCTACCCAAAATAGTTTTCCCTGAGCCTTTGTTTGTGTTTTGTATGACGAGAGCTTGTGACACGTGCCCTTTATTTGACCTTGAAATTCAGGGATGTGGAAGTCTTTAATGGGACGTTATTGCACTTGGGAATAGGTGCACTGGATGCCTTTCTTGTAAGAGGTAACGTTTCATTGGAAGCGACTGAAACATCTATAGCTGCTAGTTGGTGATGATGCTTCCTCTCCTTTATAGAACTTGAGTGCTTTCGAACAGTTTTTTTAGGAAATCTCAATTGTTGGTGGTGCGCGGTGAATGGTACGATCCTTAGAGGATGAATAGTGTAGATAAGGCTCATGAAGCAATATTTTGACTTTTTGTGCTACTAGTGGCTTGTAAACGAGTTATTTTTACTTATTTAATCATTTTGCTTTGAGAGCTTTCTCGTTGTAGCATTTAGTCAAGTTCATATGATATGGTCCATTGGAACTTGTCCTGCGTGCCTAATCGGTCTATATTTTAAGATAAATTTTAACTTTGCTTTTGTCTTGAATTACCTTTCCTTTGACGTCCCCCTTATTGTTTGTGCAGATGTAATGAAGATTGAAGAAGCTGTGTAGCAGATAAGGTGGAACCTTCGATTTTCCTCTCTTATGGTCGATATTTGGAGTACACCATTCATTAAGGGAGCCTCTACCTCGGGTACATCCGTTCGTAAACCATTTGGTTTGGTTGTCGATCTAGCTGTTTTGATTACTCCTCCCCTTTACTTAGATGGAAGTTAGTGTCTCTCTTCACCAAACTATGGGGGATAATGTCCTACCCCTACCGTGGATGAAGTATGAGGAATGATTAGCTTCCATACCTGAACATGAAGAACTTCAGGTTTAGAGGCCTCTCACACATCATCCTCAACTTAGATCCGTTAGAGAAAGGGTTTGGGAAGGGTTATATTTCGTGTTATTAGCGCGTCCTTGTCCAAGGACCACTAGGGAATTTTAGTCCTCCATATTTTATAATAGTTTCTCTTACTTCTCCAATCTTTTGGAAGAATTTCGAAAGGGAGAATTTAAAGGATAAGAAAAACACAAGAAAAAGGGGGTTTGAATTGGGTTTTCAATAATATTTCCCTTCTTTATACTTTTGAGCTAAAGCTTAAATCATTAGTGTTCATCAGAATATTTTCAATTCATATTTATCAGAAGCTTAATGTTTCTCAGAAGCATTTTTCCTTCTTTGAAATTTAAGTCTTCTTATAGCTTCTAATAATTGAAAGGTAATAAACATAAGTAAATGAAACCCGATATATCCTGGTTCACTTGAGAAATTCTCAAGCTAATCCAGTCCACCCTTCCGAGGTGATTTCGATTTGAACTCAAGGTCTTAACCCACTATAACCGAATTGATTACAATTGCACGGGCAACCGCCGGTGGCTAACAACCTTGCACATGCAACCGCCAGTGACTAACAACCTTCCACGAGTAACCTCCGTGACTAACAAGGAATGACACATTCAGTGATCTCAATAGATATAACGTTCATTCACCTTATTAGAGTCTTGACCTTCACTCAGTCTTCTAAAAGGTTTTCCACAATTACTCACTGCCATTGTCCTCTTGAGCTCCTGATCTTCACCCGATCTATCAAGGTACTATCAACATATAGTTGATAAGACTTGTGTTTACATATTTGCTTCTGTTAAGCAGATTACACAAATAATTTACGCACACATTGTTTAACATAATTCTGAGCAATAACTCTTATGTTATAGCAATTTACATGAAGAATCCTAGAACTAAAACACAATCTGAGCAACAACTCTTATGATTATTAAATTATTCTACAATGATGTATTTAATAATATGTCGGATGACATCTTGTAGTGTTCTTCATTCTTCATCTTCTTCATTGAGCAAGTTATGAGCAACAACTCCTTGCTTATTTTGATCTCCATTAAGATGTATGTGATACGAGTTAAGCAGTATCTTGTAGGATCTTCATTATTCATCTTCTTGTTGAGATTAGCTTTTGCATATCAATGTAGGCATTAACATCAACTAATTAACCCAATAGCATTTCCAATTGGCGTGAGCTTCAGCTTCTCTTTAGATAGTTCTCAATCAATGGCTTCTAAATTGATATTCTTTTTCTATATACATTGATTCTTCTACCTCGATCTGTGTTGGTTGAATTTCATTCAAGCCAAGCAACAACTAACAATTGCAATGATAATAACCATTATGACAGTATGAACGTTAGCATCATAATACTTACAACAACAACTTATTCAATTGTCGTCGTCAACCTTGTTGGATGAACTGGTCATATTTTTATAGCTTCTCAAAAGAGACGTTAGAAGGCAGGAAGGTCCTTTTGATTTCCAAGGGCTTGATCATAGTGGAAGACCAGATAGTACACAATGTCCGTCTTTTCTTGGTAGTGGAACAACACATTCGTTTGTACCTCGTACTACATAACATTATATTTTATTCTTCTTAAAATTCAGAGGCTTACAACATGACTTGGAAGAAAAGAAAATAAGCTTTGGATCTTCAGAGCTTCAAGTCTTCAGAGTCTTCAGAACTACATCTTCAGAGTCTTCATCACTTGGTCTTCAGAATCATTAGTCTTCCGAAACTCGGGTTTTCAGAGCCACGTCTTCAAAGTCTTCAACACTTGGTCTTCTGAATGGTTTCTTCAAACTTCGTAATTTAAGAGTTAGAACACTGTTATCAAATATGTGAGCATTTCCTCTCATTATATTAGAACACTTCTAATCTTCTAATGCTTGACCCTTGATGTATTCATATTCTTAACTTTTTCTTAGAAGCAACAACTTTTCTGATAAGCACACAATGACTTAACTTCTGATGAATGTTAAGTATTCTTCCAGAAGTTCTGATGTCTCTTCAGAGTCAGATACGAAAGGTGTTTCTGATGATTTTTTAAGGACAATAATCTAGAATCTTGTGGAATATAATATCTGCACACTCAAGAAACTATTAGAAACTAAATTGTTACATACAAAATATATGTATTGTAATCTTCAAAACTCAGAGACATATTGCATAATCAAGTCTTGTTCTAACAAAGGCTCACACTAATGAAATTATGATGCAGATTCGGGGAAGATCCTAGGTTAGATACGTTTTCGCGACGAAAGAATGGATGGAGACGTTACAAGGGCTTGATTATCTACTCTTTGAGGAAGAGGTGAAGGATCTTTGGCCATTTTAGTAGCAACGGCTACAACTTCCTGTTGAACGGCGGATATTTTGAACAAAAGAGATTTGAAATTCTAACAGACAACATCTAAACTTCTATTGAAGGAGATCTAAACTTCTAACGGAGGAGATCCGATTGTGGACAATCGTATAGATTTGAAGTCCATTCCCTTACACTGCACCAATTTTCCGTAATAGAAACAGAGTTGATTAATAAGAAATGAGGCATAACTTGTTGTGTTGGTCTTTAGCTTCTGATGCAGTGGAGAGGGGGTTGATCTGCAAAGTTGTCACTCTAATGCTTAAGTAAGCATGAGAGTGAAAATGATGTGTGAATGAGAATGAATTTGAATATCTAAGAAATGACATGCTTTCTTTCTTAAATAGGAGAATTAGTTGGCAATTGAAAGCATGAGGTGAGATATGGATCGCGGTCAGCTGTCAAATTGATCTGGTTGGTCAGTAGGGTTCTCGTGCGCGCGTATTGCTTGCAAAGAAAGGAAGAATAGTTTACATGTTATGTACTTTATTCCTTTCACATTGCTATTGACCATTTATCCTTGAACCTTCTGGGCAACCTAGAACATAAATATTTGTCTGAGTTATCTCAAACATATATGAATGTCATACGAGTGTTGCACACAAATTCAAAAATTGTTGAAATAAAGAAATAACTATTTTATTAAAAATATTTGTTTAGCTTTTTCAACACGCGTGTCCATACAAATATCATATAAGTGTCAGATACAAAACGTGTTAGACCCTACAACACACTTATTTTGTGTTTAAAGATTTTTACTTGACTTAAGAGTGCACTTGTTTCAAAATTTCGAAAATACTACAAGCTATAGTGATTAATACTCCCTCCGTCTCATAATAAGTGTCTCATTTGTATTTTTTTTATGTCTCAAAATAAATGTCTTTTTAGAATACTAATACAATATTTATTATTATTTTTCCACTATTATACCCTTATTTATTAACTTACTCATTTTCAACTACTCTACTACCTATCTCTACTACCTATGATAAATAAGGATATTTTAATAAATAATATTAATTTTATCATTAAAACTAACACATCTAATTATTCCTTAAAAAACACGCAGAGATTAAATAAAACACTTATTATAAAACGGAAGAAATACTAATTTGCTTACCTAAAGTAAAGATAGTAAAGAAAAACGAATCTATCTTGGCTCATGAAAAAAAAACTATCTTGATTGGATGGAGGGAACAATTAACGAAGGTTTTTTTGTTGGTCGGTTGGTCGTACTATATAATTGATGAGATGTTAAAGGTAGTAATCAATCACAACAAGTTTTCTTTTTTCTTTTCAATGAGCTAATCAAAACAAGATTAGATGTTGTCGCCAAGAAAAAATGGCATAACTCAAATTACCCGTTCATTGATATAAATTAAAAAATCTTTTAAGTTTGATATTTGTACAAATTTATTCTTTATTAATGTTTATATCAAATTAGTCATTATGTAAAAAGAATAATATAATTTTAAAATTTATACATGATATACTAAAAATGACGAATGTATATAAGAAACACGGTACCAATTTTATAAAAAAATATATTTCAAGTATTATAAAGTGAAATATACATTTTTTATTTTTTTAAAATATATTTAAATTAAAAATATTATTATAATCAAATTTTTATTACTCTTATTAAACTAAAAAAGAGTGTAAATTTATATAGACTAAAAAATATATTTTATTTTATAACTCAAAATATTTAATCTGTGTGACATATAAACATACTAATAAATAATTTAAGCATTATTAACAACTTAATAGGTGAATATAAATCTATAACTATATATCTGTAGAAACTATATATAAAGAGATATACCTTTTTGGACTGATCTATTTTTATTTCAATAATACATTTTAAAAATATATTTTCTCTATTTTTTTAATTTTTATTTTTAAACTTTTTCCATATATCAAGAAATAATTATTTTTAATTCATAATACCTTTAATTATTTTTCACATACATTTAATTTTTTATCTCTCTACAATAAATGACTTGGGTAATTTTAACAAAAGTATAACTAATGTTACCTTAAATTTTACGATTGAAAATTAAAAAGAAATAAATAATAATTCTAAAATAACACTTAAAAAAATAGAGTGACTAATTCTTTAAAAAAGTTATAGTAACTTCTGCACCTTACAAAATGCCACTTAAATGGTATGTACATACTTATATTTTTGTTTGTTATAAATTATACGTATAAATATAGGCTTTGTCAGGACATCACAGAGGATGTCATATGTGCGTGTAAAAATATTTAATTGTTTTTTTCTCGGAGATGGTTAGGTAGTAGTGATTCTACTTCTAGGACCTCCTTTTATGATTGATACAAGTTACCTTTAAAATGTTTCAACTCTTTATAGAGTTTTTGTTGTAAGGGTTATACTCCTAGTGCGATATCTTATATCATTGCTTATTAAAAAAAATTATTTAATTGTGACTTTTATTTTAATCTTTCTCACTCAAAAAATTTATATCATGTTTGTGATTTTTTTTTAATAACATAAATTTATAAATTAGTAAATTTAATGGTATTCTATTTTTATTTAACAATTTAAAATAATTTCTAATATTCATCTTTTATTGTTGTGTATATCAATTTTTTTTGGTAAGGGCAAAAACTAAAAGATATATCGATAAATAGAGAAAAGGACAAAAAAGTATATCATATCTTTTATTCTGATACACAATAAAGAAATATATTATTTCATTCGTTTCACAATAAGTGTCGTTTTTTTTTAAAATAAAATTTGTTTTGAATTTTACACTCTTATTAATAAAAAAAATGTCATCATTCTCAATACATGATAAGGGTACAATAGTAAAAATAATATTCTCTCTCTCTTACCTTTTTATACTTTTTTAATGTGTGTGAAATGGTGTATTGGGTCAGTCATTGTGGAACAGAGGAAGTAGTAATTATTACTATTTTCCTAATTCTATCCTTCAATTATTACTTTCTACACAACATTCTAATTTAGTAAAAGTACAATGTTACATGACAATATTATTGCATTCTTTAATCTTTGTGTAAAAATCTTAGAGGTTTCTAGTGGTAGATCTAGATCAAGCTAAAGCTCAAGCTCTGAGTTCAAAGGCTCTGAGTTTAGACCTCTCATTGTTAAACCTCTTGAATTTTTTCCTCCTAAAACCATACCATCTGTCACCCAACAAAATGCCCAACACAACTATGTTGAACCAGATCTATCAAACGTTGTTTATACTAAAGTTCTAGTTCAATTTGAAATTGAATTAGTAATTCAAGACCAATCCAATCCCGAACCATAAAACCCGAACCTTAACCTAATCTTGTTCAGTCTCGATCTAAATTTCTATCTGCATCTTGTTAGAACATAGTTTGGTTCTAATCATATCTTAGTGTTTTGATGATAACAAGTAAATAAATTTTGTATAAGGAAATGTGGTACTCTAATTATAAGTTTCTCATTTCAGAAGATGTTCTAATACAAGTGCCATCAGAACATGAACATTATGTAAAGCTGAACAAACGCTGAAAGGAAAAGCTGCTGAAAGTTCTAAAGAAGTAACTTCTGAATGCACCAACCGTTGTAGAGAAACTCCATTTGAATTTATATTCAAGTCAGAACAGAAGTTATGAATAGATGCAAAGTTCTGAATCAAGATAAAATGTCGTTAAAAACATAATGATTAAAAAGACGGGTGAAGCACTCAAGTGGAACAATTCTCAATGTTGATTGAAGAAGCAACGTACATGCAGCTCGTTGGAGAAACAAAAACAAAAAGCAAACACGCAAGTATTTAATGCTCTCTTCAAAGATCAAGATAACGGACAAATTCTTGAAGCTATATATAGAAGAATCTTTGAAAAGAAAAGAACTACGATCACATACAAAAGTTGAACAACAAGTGATGAACTCATATACAAACGAAGTATACTTAATTTGAAGAAGAATTTATGAGTTCATACTCCGTACACAAAACTTAGTAAAAAATCACAGTTGTGATTAAAGCTTATTAGAAGCAACTTGAATCACTATTATTTGAAGTTATATTGTAATTGTTCCTTGAGAGACCAGATGGGTCAGATTTCTCAAGAGGGCTAAGACGAGTTAGTCTTAGAGGTGTTAGTCACGACAGCTAGTTGTTCATTGTATTGTTAGTCATAACAGTTGGTTGTGCATTGTATTGTTAGTCACGATAGTTGGTTGTGCATTCTATTGTTAGTCACGACAGTTGATTGTGAAGTTGAAATCAGTTTTGATTATAGTGGATTAAGTTCTCGATTGAGAGAAGCGAAATAACCTTTGCGGGTGGACTGGAGTAGTTTGAGTTGGAAACAAACCAGGATAAAAATAACTGTGTTTTTTCTATTGGTGTTGCGAACGAAAAAGGAATAACTGATTCAACCCCCCGTCTAAGTGTTTTCTAAACCTTCACAACTAAACTTCAACTGGAGTTGAGCAAGACACCCTTAACAAAACCATCACTAAAAAAACCTTGTTCAAACTCGACTGGAAATTGCATCCCAAACAGACCTTGAACAAGTCACTCAGGACCAACCTCAACCTATAGCCACAAAAGACGCAAATTGTACTAAGAATACATCAACAATTTGCACCATGTGATCACCACCTTTCTTCTATTAGAGAAGCATATGTTGTGTCAGAAGCTGACATAGTACCTGTATCTTTTCCCTCTACACCTCACCCCTCTCTCCAGCTAAACCTCCACCTCATATTAAATACCAAATGAAGGAGTTTATGGTTCAAAATCTGTTGAATGAGAGGCTCTTTGCCTCTGACCCAATAGCTTATGCAACTGAATAGGACACTCTCAAAATTTATATGGATTCAGTCTTAGAAAATCTCAAGGATTTTATATTACTGGTTGTTCAAGTGTGCATGAACAAAGATCAAAATTCTGATTCAAATTCAGTTTTGACACTGCATTGAACATTCAAAGAGAAGCCTTAAGATGCAAATTATAAAGATCAGACTCTAAAGAATCGGTTTCTGAAGATGTCAACTTTTGAAGACCAGAGTCTGAAAAAGTCAACCTCTTAAGACTTAGAGTCTGAAGGATTATAAGCTGAGGTTCATCTTCTGAAGACTCAAAACTTGAAGCCAGTCAAAGCTCAAGGATCAAGAAACTCGGATAAGTTACTATCAGACTCTGAAGACATTTTGTCTTCTTCTGATTATCCTATTCTAATCACGTAAAGTCTTAGTAGAAATCTGCATAAGGCAGAAGGAATGCAACTGATAATTCCTCTTGTAGCAAAGGATGTTCAAATGGCCTCTTAACAGCATTAACCAAATTAGGGAGCTTTCCAACGTCTCTCACGATGCTTCTCTCAAAGATTACTTTTGCATAAGGTCTTCTCCAAACAATCTTTTGTGCTCATATATAAAAGGAGATGAAAACTTGGAGAACAACACACTACAGCAATTTGATAAACAAATATTTTTTACTCCGTCAAAACTATTACACAAGCTTAAACTTAGAACTTCTCATCAGTTGTATATTCTTAGAATTTCTTATGTCTTAGAGTATTTTTATGTCGCATTTTGTTTACGCCTCTGATTTTATATCAAGTGTAAGTCTTAAACCATCTGTAACACAGTGGGAGAACTGACCTTTATTTTTAATTCGCAAACAAATGTTGCGGTGATCAAGAGTTGCCACCGATTTTTATTTTATCCAATTAGGAATGGTATAAAAGAACAGGAAAGACCTTTTTTGAAAGAGATTGAGTTCGGGTGGTAGGTTATACAAAGGGAAGGTGTAAGCACCCTTTGCATCCATGGTTTTCCATGGGTTCTTAATTGCTTAGCTCACTTTGATATGTTTGAAAGTGTAATGTGTGTTTAGAAAAACAGTTTGATTTTGAGAATGCATGAAAAGACAATGTTAGAAAACATGTTGTGAAAAAGCATTTGATTTGTCGTGAGCAAGCACTTAAGAGCTACCTACCCTAGTTCGTAAGGTCTTTCCTATTCTAAATACTTTTCCTTGAGCGATAGTACTATCCATACCATATAAGGGCAGGTAGTCTTATACATTGGATGTGTAACACCCTTCTAATACCCCGCATAAATATTAAACAATAATCAGAGTAAAACATGAAAAGGGCATTACAACTTCCATATAATCAAAACAAAAACTCATGTCATGCCATAACAGGAACATTAAACCGAAATTATTCAGATCATCATGTTAACACAGCGGAAATATCTTTAACATCTGAACAATGCAACATCCAAAGTCATAGACTTTAAAACACCACCATAATAAAACACCCAAATAAAAGAGTTTAACAATTAACTCTAAACGATGTTCCCAGTGTTACACGACCAGAGCATGACACGGACCCAACTGACTCTAACAAACTACTTGACGAGCTAATCCTCACCAAGTACGAGAGCTACTCCTCAATCTGAAAAATAACAACAGTAAGGGTGAGTCTTATTCGCATTTAACCAATGTTATAGGATATAGATGATAAAATATCAATCACATGCTATTCACCCAATTACAGTTACGATCAGATTCTCAACCACACAATCAGTACAACAAACACACAATCAACACATATTATAACATTGGACAATCTTCCATTCATGTTAAAATAACACAAGTAGCCTAATGCAATGCAACTACATGTATATGGTACCAAAATCTGGGATAACCTATCTCACCGATCAACCACCGTCAAGGATACGACAACACCCACTCACTAATTCCACACAATGGGAATTAACTACCACTGATCCACCATCTTCAAGGATCAGCCACACAATGATTATGAAATGCATGTATCAACCATAACATGCTCATCACCCACATAAGTCAACCAAATGTCATAATCATCAACTACAATAATCAATAGCTATACACAATCATGCTATTTCTCAACCATAGTAAAACACATATTTTATACCAACAATACATGTATAACAAACACCGGTTACAACCACAACATCATACAAGTGAAATATTCATTAATATACATGTACGCATAAACCACAACAACCAATTAAAATCGAGTGTTTCAAAATAATTTCGAGTCACGACTCAAAACACTATTTTATTATGTAAATCATTTGATTAGCTTTACTGTGCTCAAAACGGCACTAAAATCGGATTTACGGTTCAAAAGTTAGGAGTTTTTAAAGTTAAGAAAGTTTTAGAAAAAGTCACGCAGAACCCGGTTCCTCCCTACGTGGGAACCGCTTCCTGAATTCCTTCAGAAACTCCTCTCTGATTTTTACTACTAGGAACCGGGTTGTACCTACATGGGAACCGGTTCCTGCTGAACATAATTCCTTCTCTTCTGGGTTCTACTACTGGAACTCGGTTCCTCCCATCTGGGAACCGGTTCCTACGCTGTTGTATCAGAAAAACACCATTCCTTTCAACACCGTATCGACCAGAATCTATACCAATTCGAACCCAAATGCATTATAACACCAAAACGGCAACCACAAACACAATTAACACATTTATAACACATTTCAATCATCCAATTCACTCCATACATGATCAATACAATATTGTTAATCAATTCTCCCAAAACCTAACATCTCTACAACCTAAGCATAACTCAATTAGCATGAGCAATATGTTCAATTCCATTCTACTACCTATAACCCCATAATAGAAGATAAATGGAAGAGTCCCTCCTTACCTGAAGGTTGATTCTCCGCTCTTCCTCTGTCGCACTTCTCTGCTCCTCTTCTCTTTTCACGTGTTTCTCTTTTCCAAATGCTGTAAGCTTCTCTATTCCACAACTCCCTCTATTTTATTAAAAATGAACTAAAATTATTTTAATTAGTAATAGGTCCTACCAATGCACCCCCCCTCTTTACTAATCACAACTCAAGCCCAATTGCTTAATTCCTCCTAATCCTCAATAATTCCCATAATTCAATTTAAATTAATTAAATTAAATTATGAAAATATGGAGTGTTACAACTCTCCCCCACTAAAAGAGTTTTCGTCCTCTAAAACATACCTTAGGCAAATAACTCTGGATAGGAATCTTTCATCTGACTTTCCAGTTCCCAAGTCACATTCCCACCTGCTGGTCCTCCCCAAGCTACTCTGACCAGTGCTATCTCTTTGCCACGCAACTGTTTCAGCTTCCGATCTTCAATTCTCATAGGAAAAGCTTAAACTGTCATGTTATCCTTTACCTGTATATCATCTACCTGGATAACATGAGATGGAACCGCAATGTATTTCCTCAACTGTGATACGTGGAATACATCATGCAAATTTGCAAGCGTTGGTGGCAACGCAATACGGTAAGCCACCTCTCCAACCCTCTCTGTAATCTGATACGGACCAATGAAACGCGGAGTCAACTTCCGTGATTTCAGTGCTCTACCAACACCAGTCGTAGGAGTCACCCTCAAGAACACATGATCTCCCTCTTGAAATTCAAGTGTCCTTCGTCTCTTATCATGGTAGCTTTTCTGGCGACTCTGAGAAGCCTTCATCTTCTCCCGAATCAATTTAATCTTCTTCGTGGTCTCTTGTACAATTTCTGGTCCAATCACCATACTTTCACCAGATTCATACCAACACAAAGGTGTTCTACACCTCCTACCATACAAAGCTTCAAATGGAGCCATACCAATGCTCGAATGAAAACTATTGTTGTAGGTAAATTCGATCAACGAAAAATAACTATCCCATGCACCACCTTTTTCTAATACACAAGCACGTAACAAATCTTCCAATGAATGAATTGTCCTTTCAGTCTGACCATCAGTCTGCGGATGATAAGTAGAACTAACCTCAATTTAGTACCCAACGCCTTCTGCAAACCTTCCCAGAATCGAGATGTAAACCTTGGATCTCTATTTGACACGATACTCGAAGGAATACCATGCAGACTTACTATCTTCTCAATATACAATTGAGCTAATCTCTCCATCGGATAATCCATTCTCATCGGTATAAAGTGAGCAGACTTCATCAATCTGTCCACAATAACCCAAATAGCTTCACAATTCTTCACCGTTATCGACAATCCAGAAACAAAATCCATAAATATACTATCCCACTTCCATTCAGGAATAAATAACGGTTGCATAGCTCCATACGGCTTCTGATGCTCAATCTTCGACTTCTGGCAAGTCAAACAAGCATAGACAAATTCAGCTATTTCCTTTTTCATTCCAGGCCACCAGAACAACTTTTTTAAGTCATGATACATCTTGGTAGCACCAGGATGAATACTCAATCCACTCCAATGTCCTTCCTCAAGAATACTTCTTCTCAATTCGGCAACATCAGGAACACAAACACGATTGCCAAACCTCATTATACCATTCTCGTCGATTTTGAATTCACCTCCTTTACCTTGGTTAATCAGGGTCAACTATTCAACCAACTCTACATCAGTCTTCTGACTCTCTCAAATTTCCTCAAGAATACCATTAGTCAGCTTCAGCATACCCAATTTAACACTGTTAGGAGTGTCTTCGCATACTAAACTCAAATCTATGAATTGTTCAATTTAGTCCAACTCCTTCAACATTAACATAGACATATGCAAGGACTTCCTACTCAAAGCATCGACAACAATGTTTGCTTTACCTGGATGATAATTCAGCCCAAAATCATAATCCTTGAGAAATTCTAACCATCTTCTTTGTCTCATATTTAGCTCTGTTTGATCAAAGATATACTTCAGACTCTTGTGATCACTAAATACTTCAAACCTTGAAACATACACATAATGCCTCCACAGCTTCAACACGAATACAACTGCTACCAATTCCAAGTCGTGAGTCGGATAATTCTTCTCATGCACTTTGAGTTGTCTCGACGCATAAGCGACTACCTGTTGATTCTGCATTAGCACACCTCCTAATCCCATCAATGAAGCATCACAATACACAACAAAAGATTCCGCCGGATTTGGCAAAATCAAGATCGGCGCACTAGTCAGCCTCCTCTTAAGCTCTTGGAATCCTTCTTCACATTTAGAATCCCAGATGAACACTTGACCCTAACTAGTCAACTTAGTTAACGGCAATGCTAACTTTGAAAAACCTTCAATGAACTTTCTATAATAACCTGCCAGACCAAGAAAACTACGGATTTCAGAAACTGACTTCGGAGCTTCCCACTGAAACACAACTTCTAACTTTGTTGGATCTACGGTGATACCATTCTTGGAAATCACATGTCCAAGGAAACTTACTTTGCTTAACCAGAAATCACACTTCGACAGTTTAGCATACAGTTTCTTCTCTTTCAGCAATTCTAATACCACTCTAAGATGATTTGCATGTTCTTCCTCACTCTTAGAATATATTAGAATATCATCGATAAATACCACTACGAACTGATCAAAATAGGGATGAAAGATCCTATTCATATATTCCATAAAAACACCAGGTGCATTAGTAACTCCAAATGGCATCATAGTATATTCGTAATGATCATACCTCGTTCTAAATGCAGTCTTCTGAATATTGTTTGTCTTCACCCGAATCTGATGATATCCCGACCTCAAGTCAATCTTACTAAACACGCACGCCCTAACCAATTGATCCATTAGATCATCAATCCTCGGCAACGGATACCGATTTTTGATAGTAACTTTATTCAGTTGTCTATAATCCACACACAGCCTCATTGAGTCTTCTTTCTTCTTTACTAGTAACACCGGTGCACCCCACGGTGAAACACTAGTACAGATAAATTCCTTCTCAAGTAATTCTTCCAATTGACTCTTCAATTCAGCCAATTCCGATGTCGACATACGATAAGGTGCCATCGACACAGGACTAGTTCCCAGAATTAACTCAATAGCAAATTCCACTTCCCTCTCCGGTGGCAACTCTCTAACATCACCTGGAAAGACTTCGGGAAAGTCGCATACTACCGATAATTCATTTCTCACCACCTTCTCCTTCACTTCCATGGATGCAATCAACATAAACACGCCAGCCCCGTTCTTAACTGCTTCATTTATCTGTCTAGCAGTCATCGCCAAACCTTCCACACTTTCATCTTCAGGAAAAATAACCGTCTTCGAGAAACAATTGATATGAACTCGATTGAATTGTAAACAATTCATTCCCAGAATAACATCGAGTTGCTCCAACGGAAGGCACACTAAATCCATTCTGAACTCCCTACCAAAAATATCAATTGGACAGTTCAAACAAGCAAATGAAGTAGTCACTGAACCCGACGCAGGAGTGTCAATGATCATACTCCCATTAATATCAGATATCTCTAAATTCAACCTTTTAGCACAATCCATAGAAATAAAAGAGTGTGTCGCGCCAGTGTCTATAATCGCAATTCAAGGTGTGCCATGAATAAAACACGTACCTTTAATCAACCGATCCTCTAGAGTAGTCTCGGAACCAGATAAGGCGAACACCTTACCACCAGCTTGATTCTTCCTTGGTTTAGGACACTTAGGACTAATATGGCCCTCTTCTCCGCAGTTGAAACAAGTAACAGTGTTTCTTTTGCACTCAATAGCAATGTGGCCTGCCTTACCACACTTATGGCACGTTTTTTCTTCATTTTTGCACTCGTGAATGCGATGTCCAGGTTCTCCACACTTGAAGCACTTAATAGGGGCACTAGTCTCCCCCACTAGGCTTCTTCCAGCCTCCAGTTTTCTGGTTAACCATACCATACGACTTACCACGATCCATATGCTTCTTCCCTTTCCTGTCGACTAACTCGCGAGAGTGTGACGACTTCAGCTTAATATTGTCCTCTTCAAAAATTCGACTGCAGTCGACCAAATCAACAAACCTGCGAATCCTCTGATGTCTGATACCCTGTTTAATCTCGTCACGGAGACCACTCTCAAACTTAACACACTTCGAGAACTCGCTAGCCTCATCATTGTTGTAGTGGACATAACACTTTGCCAACTCAACAAACTTGGACGCATACTCCGGCACGGTCATATTACCTTGCGTCAGCTCCAAAAATTCAACTCCTTTCCTGCCTCTAACATTCTCAGGAAAGTACCTCCGCAAGAATTCTCTCTTGAACACAGCCCAAGTAATTGCAACACCAGCAGCTTGCAATTCATCCCTGCTAGCCATCCACCAATCACCAGCTTCTTCAGACAGCATGTGAGTACCATATCTCACCTTCAGATTTTCATCACAATCAATCACTCGGAAGATCTTTTCAATTTCCTTTAGCCACTTCTGAGCGCCTTCGGGATCGTGAGTGCCTTTGAACAACGGAGGGTTGTTCCTCTGAAAACTATTTAACTGTCTGTCAGCACCAATACCATCCCCATTGGCATTCCCTCCCAGCACACCAGCAATCATACCCAGAGCCTCAGCAATCGCTTCATCGTTTCTTCCTCCTCTTCCGGCCATTGCTCTGCTAAATATTAAAACAATATTCATTAGAACAAGAAGTATCCATAGGGTCAACCTTACACTAATCGCATACGAGGGATTAACCGACACTAAAACTCTGACTCAAACGACCGACTATGCTCTGATACCACTATTGTAACACCCTTCTAATACCCCGCATAAATATTAAATAATAATCAGAGTAAAACATGAAAAGGGAATTACAACTTCCATATAATCAAAACAAAAACTCATGTCATGCCATAACAGGAACGTTAAACCGAAATTATTCATATCATCATGTTAACACAGCGGAAATATCTTTAACATCTAAACAATGCAACATCCAAAGTCATAGACTTTAAAACACCACCATAATAAAACACCCAAATAAAAGAGTTTAACAATTAACTCTAAACGACGTTCCTAGTGTTACACGACCAAAGCATGACACGGACCCAACTGACTCTAACAAACTACTTGACAAGCTAATCCTCACCAAGTATGAGAGCTACTCCTGAATCTGAAAAATAACAACAGTAAGGGTGAGTCTCATTCGCATTTAACCAATGTTATAGGATATAGATGATAAAATATCAATCACATGCTATTCATCCAATTACAGTTACGATCAGATTCTCAACCACACAATCAGTACAACAAACACATAATCAACACATATTATAACATTGGACAATCTTCCATTCATGTTATAATAACACAAGTAGCCTAATGCAATGCAACTACATGCATGTGGTACCAAAATCTGGGATAACCCATCTCACCGATCCACCATCGTCAAGGATACGGTAACACCCACTCACTAATTCCACACAATGGGAATTAGCTACCACTGATCCACCATCTTCAAGGATCAGCCACACAATGATTATGAAATGCATGTATCAACCATAACATGCTCATCACCCACATAAGTCAACCAAATGTCATAATCATCAACTACAATAATCAATAGCTATACACAATCATGCTATTTCTTAACCATAGTAAAATACATATTTTATACCAACAATACATGTATAACAAACACCGGTTACAACCACAACATCATACAGGTGAAATATTCATTAATATATGTCATACCCTAATTTTTGACCCCCCTGAGATGGCATATCTTCAGGATTTTTCATCAGGTCAAGACAAGTTCCCAGAGCAGTCACTTCTCCATCTGGTATTCAATCGAGGATGCTCAAAGACAAGAAAGCTCAGGCAAAGGATCAATCAATACAAGGATTAGTCCCTAATACAATCATGAGGCTCAAAGACTTCACTTTTCTCATCTATGATTGATTAGACATCCAGTCATATGAGTACAGGTTTACTCAGGTCACCAGACTAGGGTTTTGAGCCTATCAAGGACTAAAATCAGGGATCACTTTTGGGAAACCCTAAAAAGCCTCAGGGAACCATTCAAAGACATCAATCATCTTCAAATAACTCATATTACAAGATCTACTGGACATCACACTTCAATTCAAAGTCTACAATCATTATTTTCACATGGTCGACAAATTAGGGTTTTGACCTAATTCACCAAGATAGTTGACTTTTAATCAGGGCATGAATCCAAAACTCAAGACATGATTCAAGAATCTCTACTACCTCAATATAATCCATTTACATCATTCATTTGAGGAAAAGATTTTGTTTCTACACAAAAGCCCAAAAATTCACTTTGTCAGGAAAAAGTCAACTGTGAAGGATCATCATTGACTTTTAAGGTTTTTGGTCAAAAAATGACTTTCAAAGATCAATATCATCAATATATGGATGTCAAAGTCATTTGACCAAAGAAATTCAAAGAAATTCATCAAGGAGCGAAAAGTCGGGAATTAGGGTTTTTGAAGGCATGGTGAGAACTCAAAATTTCACCTACACAACTCAAAAAACTTCCAACATGAAAGTTGTAGATCTTGCAAAATAAAACAACATCTTACAAAGGAACTTTTTTCAAAAGATCAACCATTTATGAAGTTTTGGAAATTTTGAAGTTTAGGTCATAAACACTTAGAAATTTTTCTAAGTGTTTTAACCTAGTTTTCATCCAACTTTGGGCTCATTTTTCACAAATTTCCCAAATGATTCTGAAGAAGACATAAACTAATGATTTGAAGTAGATGTTTAGGGATTTCCAAATTGTGTTCAACCTTCTCCAAATTCAATTTGAGCTAGGAGTTATGCTTGTTCAAAGTTGGCCTCATGAAGTGAAATTATAGGTCATGTACAATTTGAAACTTTGCAATTTTGTGCATTTTGCTTCACTAAATGATGCTACACGACCTCTAATACATCTGAAGACATGCCATACATTCAAATTCATCATTGCATAAGGATTAGAGAAGATTCCCAAAAACAAAGGCATGTGATTATGTAATGATTGCATTTTTGAATTTATGGCAAATGGTGAATCATCAAGGAATCTTGCTCTAAGCCAATTAGAACTCTCCTCTGAATCAGAAATGTTCCCTAAGATCATGCAAGATCAATGGTTGGGGAAGCTAGCCCGAAAATGCATCATTGCATTTGGGATATTTTCAAACTTTCTTCATGGCTAAGAAACCAAACTCACCTCATTAAGCAAGCTTACTATGATCAATTACTCTGAACCAATTCCCTATAAATAGAGGCCTCATTCTCATTCAGAAATCACACCAAAGCAACTCAATTCCTTGCTTTCTCTTTCTCTTCTCATGCTTATTGTTTTTCAATGTTCTTTGGCAAGAAGAATCGTTTTCTTCAAACCAGAGCTCATCTTTGGAAAGTAAGCATTCTAACATCTCAAGGGAGGTCATTTGAGGTGATCCAAGCACCTGGATCACTTCTGTAAGTGGAGGAACACCATTGTTGCTCTCACTTTGGAGCATTTGCAGTTGGAGGTCCATGGAGTAATTCAGGAGGTTCTGAGCCAAGCCAATCATCCAGGCACATTCCTCAGGTCATAGTGAAGCTAACCAGATGGCTGCAGCTCATCTGTAACTCAAGAATCAACACCCTCCATGTTCACTTGAAGCTGAAATCGAGGGAGGACCATAGAGCAATTCAGGAGGATTCAAGCTCCAACAAGCATTCAGTTAGCATCATTGAGTCTCAGGGAAGCTATTGAGATCATTCATTCAAGCCCAGGTGCTCTCAATCATCCTCACGACCTCCATTTTCAGAGGTAAGTTCCTGAACCTCACTTCTCTAATTTAAGTACTCTTTGTGAAATAGCTCGATTCTATCTTGTTCAGCATCATCAGAGGATTGAAAACCCTCTATCATCATCCATTTATCTTGCAGTATAGTCATTTAATTTGATTTTGAAATTTTAGGGTTCTTCACGATTTCTGGTAAATTAGTTAGATGTAGTTAATATTAATTCATGTTAGTTACATATTTAGAATCGTGAGTGAATTTAGAGCAAGTTTCATGTTTACATCATTGCAAATGGTTGAGAGTTGAGAGAGTTCAGAAATTTGAATTGATGGAGCTTGAGGTTGAAGACGAAGATGGAGGGTGGCGCCATTTTTCAAATCTCTGAGCAAAGTTTGTTTTATTTTTAATGATAGGCATTCCCTTAACGACTGAACAAACTTGCCCTAGTGGCCTCCCATACGCCCTTAGTATCATCATGCCTCAAGTATGGGGTTCGAATCCCCCTCGCCCCAGACTTTTTGATTCTTTTATTTTTCAAGGATTTGCAACTTGTTTTGAAACATAACCAAATGAAGGCAAGTCACTATCACCACACGCGCGTTGGCTCAGTGGTGTTTGTTTTGAGTGTGTGGCCTAGAGGGCGTGGGTTCAAACCCTCCAAGGGCCAAAACTATTTTTTTACACACAATTTCTTTCATTTTCTCACAAAACTTCACATATTTATTTAACCTATCAAATTAATTTATTTTCACTTCATTTTTCACACACTTATCATTTAATATACCTATTTTGTGAATGAATAAAAAAATCATAAAAATATTATTTATTTCATATATTTTTATTAGGTTTAAAATAGTATGTTTTAAGTGTTTTCTTAAATACTTTAAATACATATATTCACTTTGTTTCAATCTAATCATTTTGTAAATAAAGTTTATGATAAAACCCTAATTGTTTAGGTCTTAATTAAGTAAAAATCTTTATTTTTACTTTGATTAAGTTGACTTTTGTCAATATTCAAAACTGTTTTCAATCTCTAATAAATCGGATGATTAAGGTTTTCAAACAACAAAACCTTGCATCATTCCAAATCATTTTTCAAATTGCTTTTACACCAGTACTGTAAAGTACTGGGCCTCTAATAGAGTGTAAGTCCCAAAAACCTTCTCTTCTTAGCTTGTTTTCAAAACTGTATTTTCAAAATCTTCTTTCTGTTTTCAAAACATTCTTCTGGTATTTGAAGGGCATTATTCCCGGTGAAACTCTTCAGATACCTATGTGACCTTTGTCCATCTTCACTTCTTCTGTTTTCAAAAACCATTAACTGTTTATCCTATATATTCAACTGTTATCCATCAATTACTGGTAAGGCTCTGTACATACTTCTTCAATGGCCTCCACTCCATCCAGGTTAGGCTTTACAAGCTTTCAATTTACAGTCTTTATTTAAATTACTGTCAAATATAAACTGTGCATATATTAGTTTAGAACTACGTTTGAGTATAAACCTTAGGACAGTTAAACTATATATATATTATAGGAATATGACCTAGGATTGAGAATGTCTTCCCGGTGAAGGCTCTTTCCTAATTAGAGATCTGTAGTTCAAACCCCCAAGATGAATTATTCCCGGTGAAACATCTTGGCAAAAACCTTAGAATCCAAAATATAGGAAACATCCACCCAAAGAGGAATTATTCCTGGTGAAACCTCTTACCCATTTGCTTAGAGCCAAAATAAGTTCAAAACCACATAGCTTTCTCTTGTGCTATAACAAGGACCCTCAAGGACCCTCGATTAGCCTCCTCTTGGGCTTTGTACAAGGACCCACAGGCTTCTTAAAAGCATTTCCAGCTTCCTCTTGAGCTTGTATACAAGGACCCATCAGGTTTCTTATAAACATAGGAACAGGTCTTTAGTCACCTTTTAGCCTACCCTGGTGAGTTTCTTCCAATTTAAACCAGACTTTAAACAAGCTAAGTTTGTCTCAATTTTGCATTGAGTACACCTTTTTGAATGAGAGACATGGATAGTCTCTGTCACCCTTATCTTCATCAATCTTCCTTAGCAGAGTCTAGGATCCATGTTTGATCATCCTCAGTATTGAGTCAGCCTTCATCTTGGGCTTTAAACAAGAAGTCTCCACTAGATAATCTTTCTGCCATTCATTTAATAAAAACCCCTGGAAAGGGTTAGCCTCCAAAGTCAATTAAAATCAACCTCCATTTCAATAAATCCCTGGAAAGGGTTAGCTTCCACACATTCCTTCATTTCAAATCCCTGGAAAGGGTTAGCCTCCAAAGTCAATTAATAAAAAGTCAAAAAAATATTCATTTCTCTTAGGAGATAATTTCCCCAAAAGAGTCAAAACCCCTGGAAAGGGTCAGCCTCCAAAAACATGATAAAAGTCAGTCTTTTAATAGACAAATTCACCAGCTGAGTCAAAATCCCTGGAAAGGGTTAGCTTCCAAAGAAAAACAGTCTTTTTAATCTCCAGTAGAGTTAAAACCAACAAAAACAGTTAGCCTCAACCTTGGGCTTCATACAAGGCACCAAACAATAAAACTCCCCTGTCAAGAGTCAGCCTCAACCTTGGGCATTGTACAAGGCAGATAATAGAGTCTCCCCAGTGAGTTCTTCATCATTCAGTAGCCACAACCTTGGGCTTTGTACAAGGCAGATAAACCATACTTTCATGTGTCAAAGATTCCTAACACTTAGGATCTTTCCCCATATATAGTCATCCATACTCAATTCATTTATTTAAGAGTCCGCCACAACCTTGGGCTTTGTACAAGGCAGAAAATAATGTTTTTTCATAGCTAGAGTCAGCCACAACCTTGGGCTTTGTACAAGGCACATAAATAGAGTCTCCCTCAGTAGAGTCAGCCTCAATTCTGGGCTTTGTACAGAACACCAAATAAAATCCATCAAATAAACACTCTCCAAATAGAGTCAGCCTCAATTCTGGGCTTTGTACAGAACACTAAAATACCCTGTAATTAATCCTCAATGGAGTCATCTCCCAGAGTCAATAATATTAATTAATCAATCAATCAAAAAGCCTCAAGCTTGGGCCTCATACAAGCCAGCTAAATTCAAATCTTTTATACAGTAGATAGACATAGCTTATCTCTATAGAGAGATATTTTTACTACTCTACCACATTCAAACAAACAAACATTTCAATTTCAATTTCAATCAAAGTCTCCCATTTAGGACTCTGAAAGACATGCTCTGGCACATCCCCAGACTTGTACACTTTCCCTAATTTGGACGAGCATCTTTCTTTCATTTAAGAGGCATCTGACTGGCATACTTGCACACACACAAGTAAGGTCCCCCTCTTGAATGAAATGAATTCAATTATTCTGTCACTCTTTCAAAATGTTTGTGGTAGAATAGTACAAATACCTCTCTGTAGAGATGATTTCATGTCTCTTTACTGTAAACAGAGATTTAATTCCAAGCTTCAACCTTGAGCTTCAAGCAAGGCACCAAAAAAAACAATTAATTTCCCTAGTTAGTTCCCCGAACTACATTAAGCTCTGACTTCCACTAGGGATATGTAGGCATGAGGTTCACAAGGAATCTCAGCGAGCTAATAAAATACCAAAAATAGTCAGTCTGTCTGTCTGTCTGTCTTTTCAAATCAAATCAATTCCTTCTCCTAACACAAAGGAGAAACTTTCCCAATCATTAGCAGCAAACACAATCACAATGACACAGAGAAGGTTCCTGTAGAGTACTACAGATATGTAGGGTGTTTAAACACTTCCCTATGTATAACCGACCTCCCGGACTCCAGAATTTCTAGTCTAGGTGAAATCCCCACACTTAGCAAACTCCTAGGGTTTAGTTGAGATCTTTTTTCCCCTTTCCTACTCGTAGGACAAATAAGAAAGTTCGTGTGATATCGTAGGAAGAACTGAAATAAAATTCATCCCACCACGGGCGCATTCTCCTTCCAAATTTCGCGTGAAGGGTTTAGCGTGCCGTCCTCCCAAGTGAAACGGGGAGGTAAAAGAAAACGACACCACAGAAAAATGGCGACTCTGCTGGGGATATAAGTGTTCAAAACCTTGGTTTTTCATCCAAACCAACGGTTGACCTGTTGCTGGTCCAGCCCCAATGAGGAATTAGGGATGCCAAATTCCCCCTCAAACAAGAGAGGTCCTGCCTAACCTCTGTGTCATTTCATGTGATTGTTGCATATATATTTGTTTATTTTGTTTATTCTGTATCGGGAAAGGGCTTGATTCCCCCTTGTGGTGAGAAATCCTATACCCGGATTTGAGTGCAACATAAGATAGGATGGAGGATGTCTTCCCGGTGAAGGCCCTCTAATCTTGGTTTCCAAGTCTACTTTTGGGATTTGCCTGGCTGGTTGTGATTAACTGCGCCACTGCATTCCGAGACTGATTTGTACCAGGAGGACCTAGAAACACATTAACCCCACTTAAAGCCTTTTTTTTAAGACGTAGAGCGGTGATTACGGAAGTAATTGTCACGCAGATACTACACTCAGAGAAAACTCTCTTATAGATACCAATCAACGTATCTTTAAGGTTGAGCAAAAACTCTGAGATCCCTAGAACCCGTTCTACAGGTACAAAAATCCTTAACCTTAGTTTACCATTGGGGCGGGGATTGCGTTTGGACTTCATGACCACTATACCCTTCAACGCCATGTTTGTTTAAAAACTCTTGTGTGTGCATTCATGCATTCATGCATCATTCATTAATAAACAACTAAAAAAAAAAAGAGTCTTTTTCGAGTCGTTTTTCAAGGAAACTAAATAACGAACGTTTTGAACTTCATAGAAAGAGAGAAACGGAGAAAGGACTTAAAGATCTATATTATGGATTACGGAAGAAAGAGAGCTAGGAAATACACCTTCAAGATTCCCCAGGTCGAGGAACTGGGAAAGCTCGGAAAACTGGTGGTCAACCTGTCATACCCCAATTTTTGACCTAAGATACCACCTCATATCATTTGCATATGCATCATTTGCATCTCTAACAAATTGCATAGCTTGTGTTTGCTACTTGTGACTCAGCAGGATTTAAACAAGAAATCACTCATCAGTACAAGTAACAGTCAATTAGGGTTTTGTTCTCCCTTCATCTCAAATGAATCATCTTCATCAATAATCAACATTTGGTCCTCAGAGATTCATTTCAACAAGCTCAACAGCTTTGAATCGACTGAATTAGGGTTTTGACTGAAGACAGCACACTCCTGACTTTTGCTCAGAATTTGACCTAATGGCTTGGGACATGATATCAAGACCTCAAGTGCATCATTTTGTCCTAATCCATTGGCTCATAATATCTCCTACACAAAGATTGATCAGACAAATCCTCAGATCAGGGTTTTGAACTATCAGGGACTAAAATCAGGGATCACATTTGGGAAACCCTAAAAATTCCCAGGGAGTCAATCAAAGGTTTCAATCATCTTCAAATAATCCCTATGACAACATCCAATGGAAATTACATCTCAATTCAAGATCCACAGTCATCAATTTCATCTGGTCGACAATTAGGGTTTTTGACCTAATTCACTGAACAACTGACTTTTTAATCAGGACATGGTGTCACAACTCAAACCATGGCTTAATATCCTCTAATGCTTCAATATTATCCATTCATACCATTCATATGGTGAGGATAGCCTGTTTCATTTGAAATCTCCAGAAACGCGATTCGTCTGAAAAAGTCAACTCAACAAGATCACCATTGACTTTTGGGGAATTTTGGTCAACCATGACTTTTGAAGTTTTGAATCATCAATATATGATATATGAAGTCATTTGATCAGGAAAAATCAAGAAAATCAATCAAGAATCAAAAAGTCAAAAGTTTGACTTTCCATACTTAGAAAAATTCTAAGTGTTTTTCAATGGTTTTTTCCAAACTTTGAAAGGGAATTTCTCAAAATTTCACCTACAAACTGAAAAAAACTTCCAACATGAAAGTTGTAGATTTTGATCCAATAAACAACTTTGACACACATAATTTTTTTCCATAAGATCAACCATTTAAGAGATATGGAGCTTCAAAGTTGGCATCTTATGAAAACTTCACTTAAAACTTCATTTTTCTCAAAGTTCATGGATCTTTTTCACCCATTTCCTTAAAGGTCTTGAAGAAACTTTCAACTAGGGTTTTGAAGTATGCAACATGAGCTTTCCAAAATGTCCAAGAGCATGAAAAAATATGGAGTGTAGCTATGGTTTTGAATTATGCATTTAGTGATCATTTTCACTTGAATTTTCACCATTTTTCACTAAGTTTCAAGACTACATTGCCTATAATCCAAGTAATGATGCAAAGAGGCAATAATTGAAGATATTTTCTCTGATTTGAGATCAGAATGGAAGAGGATAAGAAGCTTGAGTTTTAACCATGGTTTGGTCACTTTAACCATTTTGCATTAAATGTAAAAGATTCCTTTTTATCTCTTAAGCCAAATCATCAAACTTTGATCAAGTTGCAAAGCTCTGCATTCAGAACTCTTGGCCTATAAATAGAGGTCCAAACTTCATTGCAAATCACACCAAAACCTCACAATTATAGGTTTTCTCTCTTCTTTCTTGAATTACAAGTCATGTGTTTCAAAGTGAGGTAGAGAACTCAACCTCCAAACCTTGCAAGTTCTGAACAAAGTGATGCTTCCCACAACTTCTAAATGTCATATATGATGTGTCTGAATCACTCATACACCCCAAAACACCTGAAAACTCAAAATCATCATCTCACCTCCAAATATGCATAACATGAGACTTATCATGCCAATTTTTGTTCAGGCTCAATTCT